>NC_034411.1:92200297-92500297 GCF_002078875.1 Numida meleagris | reverse complement strand
GTGAAAAAATTCTCAGTTCCTGAAAAGAAAATGGGAGGTCTTGCAAAACTACATCAGTGAGGCAAACACTGGTATAAACTAAGCTAGTATCACAAATAACTGTTTCAGCAATGGTATAGAAGTACTACTTGCTTTTACAAAAGGAGATGGTTTCAAGAAACCTTCTCCCCATTTGGAGCAGGCCTGGCAAGAATTTCCTCAAGGCTTCTCTGGTTGTATTCTTTATGGTTTCTCTTTTTTATTAACAAATATGCTGTTTTTGTGAAATGGAAGTCAGCTATTATTATTTTGGTAATACATCATGAGACTGGCACCCTTCTTCTCCCTTCCCTCTCAGTGTAGCATACTTATTCTCAGAGCCTCATATTAAAGTAATTGGGAGATGCTCACTGTCTTTTTCTACAGAAAGCAGTTTGTCAGTCTTTAAAAAAAGACTTGAAACATCCTTCTGCTTCTCATCTATATTTATTCTTAGCAAGATAATTTTATTACAAGCAGTCTAGAAAAAAATTTTCTCTATGTCAAGTTAAAAAAAAGTCAGTATTTAAAAAAAATTTACCATAGAATCTGTGTAGAAACTACATAGAATGAGATTAGGCTTGCTGTTGGTTTTGTTTTCAGGCTGTAAGTTGTTTTCCAGAGTGAGGTAGAAAATAATCTTTATATCAGGTGAACCAGTGCACATGTTAATAAGTCAATGGCAGAACTTTTGAATCTAACAGTATAGGGATTTAAGAAGCAAATGAAGAGACATTGTATTCAGGTTGAGATGGTAACTCAGCATGTGTAGCAGAAATGTGGGAAATATTGTCAACAAAATAAAAGATGTGCATATCATTCCTAAACAGTCAAACTGACCAGAATAAAACATTGATCAGTTCTATTTACTGTGCTTTTCAGAATATGAATGTCATGCTTAGCATTGCATCTTATCATGTAACTGTTTATAAATATCTGAAGTGCGGGAGTCAAGTCAGTGGGAGCAGACCCTTTTCAGTGACATGCAGCAACAGAACAAGGGGCAACAAACAGAAACCGGAACACAGGAAGTGCCATACTAACACAAGGAAGTACAACTTTACTGTCACATCCATGGGGCACTAGAACAGGCTGCCCAGAGGGGTAGTGGAGTCTCTTTGGAGATATTCAAGACCCATCTATACACTTTACTGTGTGACCAGCTGTAGGGAACCTGCTTTAGCAAGGGGGTTGGGCTTGATGGTGTCAAGAAGTCCCTTCCAACCACTACAATTATGTGATTCTGTGATCTTTTGCTGTCTGATTTCAGCAAAGGCATTATTTGCATTAATGTAATCTTGAACATAGTAAAAGCCCTTGACATTGATGTAGTTTATTTTACCCTTTCAGTTTGAATAAAAATTTAAATGTTTTTTGAAAAGGCAGAAAAAATCTAAGAAGTAGTCAGCAAAAATACTGTTATGGAATTGACTCTTAGAAGCAGGGGATGTTTTTTTATATCCTAAATATCAAATATATCCACAGATGCTTGACAAAAAAGGCACTTCTTTAATGCAAAAGCTGAGTGTGCTGAAACAAAGATAGAAACATTCCATCAGCAGAGGAAGATGATGAGCCAGCATGTTCCCTAGCAGGCCAGGAACTCAAAAACAGTGAAATGTGTTTCATATTGAACGAGCTTAATTTGCATAGTAACTTAAACTTTAAATATAGTCAGGTCTTCTTAAAACACCAATGAAACCATTGGTTTTGTTAGTTAGATGTGGCACAAACTGGTGATATTACAGAAGCTGCTGCTTTGAGATGATCTGCCTCTAGCTGGCGTGGAAGAGATCAAAGTGTTTGAGTCTTTTTTTGGTGTTTTGGGGGTTTGTTGGGGTATAATGCATCAATTCCATGCATACAGATTTGCATCTGTTGCTGGATTTCTGTCTGTTGAGTCTCTGGAGCAAAACTGAGAATAGTGTATCTTGTAGGCTATGTCTGTGCCTAGCTTTGCTTTGTGCTCTCTTTAACATCTAATACTAAATGTGGATGATTTTCTCCAGTCACCTTTTGTGTGTGTGTGTGTTGATGGAGATCATACTTAAATTATTCCCAAAATCAACTAGAGGGCTTTGTAACCAGAAAGAGCACCAGAAAGCGAAAACCTGGGCAAAGTACCTACTTGAACAAATATGTAATGTCTAGCTCTGTAAGTAATTCAGAAAATAGGGCTTGCTCAGGCAAGTCCCGTGAAAGTGGAAGAGGGCTTCAGGCTTAGTTTTGCCATGTTTTCCAGGACTGGAGAGTACTTGAGAGACTCCAGTCATGAGAGATACTAGAGAAATTCTCCTTGCTATTACCTAAACTACCTTGAACTTTTTGAAATCGCCTTAAATCTACAGCTGCTGTAACAAAACAGGCATTGGGTCTCCTGGATAGGGGTCGTTGCTTTGTCTATAAGTTGTAGAACAGAGCAGAGAAACTATGGCCTGCCTTCCCTCTTCAGAATGTAGTTGCGTAACTGATGACACAAATAAACACTTCTGTGGACATCAAAGGTTTTCAAATTTCAGTGTTGAATTAAAATACTTTGAGAATCTTAAGTTTTTTATTAAAACATAGAGAAAGGCAACTATTGTTGTTTACTTAAAGGAGGCCATAGTTTGAGGTAGAACAACAGCTAAGACGAGAATATTTGTTCTGAGAGTGATTTGCTGAATATCATGTCTCTTGACCTTTCATCAGATGAGTGTTGTTGGAGATTAATTGGATCAATGGTGGCATATGACATACTTAAAGTATCTGTATGGGAAGACTTATGCTTATATCTGATTATAGCAGCTTAGTACCTGTAGATATAAAATGTCAAATCTACTGTACATATTTAGGCCTTCTCAAGCGTCTGTTCAGTGAGATCTGAGGTTCTTGTTTTGTGCATGCTGAGGGTTTTTGAGGTGACTCTACATTTAAGAAAAAATAAAAAAATAAAAAAAGTTTAATGTAGATAGGACACTTGAGATTTCATCTGTAAGATTCCTGACAGCATTTAGCTCCTGTCTATGTCCTGAACAAACACTGGACTATAATTTGACAAGAAACAACTAAATTAAAATGTGCTTGTTCTGCTCTAGAAGTTCAGCTAAAACCTTTTCTTCTCATGTTAAAGGCTGAGAGAGGTGGTCTAAATGCAAAAAATTAATTGCAGTAAGTTGAAAAAGCAACTAATATGTGTACCAATATGTTTCAAGAACTGAAATAATTTATTGACTTGTAGCATTTAAGATACAGTTGAGCTAATGTTTCGTTTTGTGAATTAGTATTTTGCAGAGACTTTTCTGTAAGTAGACCTTAACACATGGAATATTTTATTGCCAGACAAGATCTGAAAAATTAATTTCTTCGGAGAATCCCAATGTGCAACATACTACAGTATGCTTCTGCTTTATTCTATTTTTCTGCCCCTCCATTTGATATTTCATTTTGTCTTGCAAGAAGAAAGCCATGACATCTAGTTGTCATGGCTCCAAAACTATGACAGAAGAGCCCCAAAGGTCCTATTCTTCTCTGTGCAGCAACTTGTATTGCACTTCCTTTTATTTCCCCTTTCAATATTCCTTACTTCACTTCCGTGTGGTCTTTAAACATAGAAGAATTCTCACATTCCAAAGATGCTACTGCGTTCAACCCATCGTTGACTGTGCTTGGTATTAAAGTCAGAGGATGATCATTGCCCAATAAATGCCCAATAGTGAGTCTTAGCATTATAAGGTGTTTTCTTTCTTCTAATCATGATATTCTAACGTAGATAATGCAGGAAGCTGACTTAGCTTTTGTGCTAACTAGCTGTGAACATAAATTGAACATCAGCTATAGATTTGGGCCAAAGTTGACATTATGTAAACAACAGCTGTAATGAATAGCAAAGTTGGAGTTCTAATTGGAGTTCTAATATTACCAAAAGATGGACTATTAACTGCACTGAACTTCTACATCCATAAAATATGAGGAAGCATACACATGCAGTCAAATATACTTAACTATTTCTTAATTCAAGATGACACTTTGCCAAAAGTCATGTGAAATAATATACTGTATCTGTCATGTTTTTATTATTGCATATGATCATAAAGTAAATATTTTGAGGCAGTGGTGCTTCAGTATTCTGTAACCTCACTATGGAAATATTTTATTTTTCTTTGTTTACATTCTAGAGAGCAAATGAGCCATCCTTTTTCTTTATTTCTCTCTCTTTTTTAATAAAGGAATTATGAAAGTTTTTTTTTTAACTGTGAGGTAATACTCAAACTGGTAGTCATGTCAACTGTAAACCATCCGTTTTCTGTTTTCATAAAAGAATAATGTTTTCTGTTGCAGTTTTCATAATTCTGATTGTTTTGTAAACCCTTGAGTGGAAAAATCCGCTGTAACAGACTTTTGTGTGCACAGTAATAAGCATATAATTACATACTTCTGTAGCTGTGCTCCTTTGCATCCTAGAGTATCTTCTGTGTTTTCAGAAGTATTCTGTGCATTTTTTATTATTATCCTAGAATAAACAAATAGTTTTGATTGTTTTGTTTCTAAGAGGACAAATGTCAGAGTATACATGTGTGCATTTGAGGCAATCAAACTATTTCTAAGACTGTCTTTTCGAGTGTCATCAAAGTCTGTCTTCAATTATTTCTTTCTTCTAATATATTAGAATATGACTTGTTAGAACTTTTATGATTTAAAAGCACAGTTAATTCACATATCTTGAATTTAAAACTCGTATTCGTTGTTGTTTTGAAGCTCTAACTTAATAGCAATTCCAAAATTTAGTAGTGATGTAGGGCACGTACATAAAATTAGATGACTGGACAGCTTGCAGAAAACTGGCATGTAGGAATACTGAATGGTTCCTTCAAAATCCAGCACTAAGCCTTACCTCGTTCTTACACATGGTCTCTGATCCCTTACAAGGCTTCTTAGACTAGCTCTGGCTGTTTTATTTAATACCAACGCTAAAGACTACAATAAAAGATAAAGACTAAAATATACAAAAAGCTTGATGTGAGCCAGCAGAGTTTGCCTGAGGTCTGAAAAGCCATCTGTACCCTGGGCTGCATCAAAAGAGGGGTCGCCAGCATGTCACCCTCTACTCTGGCTCATGAGGCCCCACCTGCAGTATTGCATCCAGGCTTGGGGGCCCCAGCACAAGAATGATGTGGAGCTGTTGGAGTGGGTCCAGAGGAGGGCCACCAAGATGATCAAAGAGTTGGAATATCTATCCTACGAAGAAAGGCTGAGGGAGCTGAGCTTGTTCAGCCTAGAGAAGAGAAGCCTCTGGGGAGACCTCTTGGTAGGCTTCCAGTAGTTAAAGGGCCTTATAAGCAGGAAGGAGACCAGCTTTTTACATGGGTAGATAGTGAGTGATAGAAAAAGGAGGAATGGTTTTAAACTAAAAGAGAAGAGATTTAGATTAGATTTTGGGAGGAAATTCTTTACTAAAGGGATGGTGAGGCACTGGAACAGATTTCCCAGAAAAGTTGTGGATGCCCCATCCCTGGAGGTGTTCAAGGGTAGCTTGGATTGGGCTCTAGACAGCCTGATCTAGTGGGTCGTAACTGTCCAAATCAGAGGGGTTGGAACTAGAAGATACTTAAGGTCCCTTTCAACCTAAGCCATTCTGTTATAATCACGTATAACCAAAGGCTCAGATTTTCTTTATGGTCTTGAAAAAAATGCCTTGTCACTGAGACTGTTCCTAGTTTCAGCTTCATAACTCATTGCAGAAAAGAGAGATGAAGAGATAGCATTTTATCATACAATGGGCATTCTAGTGTCTCTGTCCATATTGGTGGTCCAGCACAATTAGTGCTTTGGTTTCCTAATTAATACTGCTTTTAATTATTTTCTAATTTAATATCGACAAGTCAGTTTTAGGCCCATTTCCTTACTCTCTTTGGAATAGCTTCACCATTTAATTCACGTGCTGGTATTTATTTACCTGTATTATTCTGTAGCGTTGGCTCAACTCAGCCTTCCCTGTCCTTCTTTGTCACTAACACTTCTCTCATTCTTGTCTCAGCTATTTGTGGCTTCCAGTTCCTCCAGTGCTCTCTGCTGTCTGTGCCTTTCCACTTTTTGCATTGCTGATTTCTTCATTCATAGCTTTACCTCCTCATCAGAGGATCTGTTCTGACAGTCTTCTGTGCTGATTCATCTCAATTTTTTTTTTACTTTCACAATCAAAAATAAATCTATGATCTCCACAAAATCTGCCCTGTGTTCATTCAGTTCTGTCACCCTTGTGCTCTTAATGGTAGAACAGTCAGTTACTTACATGCATTTTACTGTGGAGGTAGGGAAATTATGCTTACATATGGAATTCACCTTATCTGGAATATTCTGTTTACTCATATTATTGAAGAATTAAAGTAAATTGAAGAGATGGAGAGAAAAATAAGTACAATGACAGGAGCAAGAAGTCAGTGAAATAAGGTTGCTAAATTATTTTTAGTGTAACAATTTGAAGATGTGAAAAAAAAATTTTTTGACTAAAAAAGCGTGAAGGTAAATAGAAAACTTTTAGCCAAAGTCTAATGTTGGTAAAAAGAACTATGTAACTAGTAATGAATTATTTGAAGCTGAACATGAAGAAGTTCTTACCCAGTGGGGGAGTAGGGCTCTGAAATAGCCTCTCTGAGGAGTTTCTGGGGGCAAAAAGAGGGGCCAAAAGGAGATTTCATGTCTGGCAACACAAGCCTAAGCCTCAGAAACTGAGTGTGAGCTAAATTAATCTCATCTCTCTGGAGGTTATCTTTCATCTAATAAAATCCATTGCTGACCATATTGCTGTTACCTAATCTTCTTTTATGTTTCTATTTGGAATTCTTCAGTATTATGCTGGACCCTCTTTAAAGCAGTTTCTCTTGCACCCAGCTGAAACTATTGACTCCAGTTATGGTGATAAATTAAACATTGCTAGGGAGTGTGCTTTTTGTACTGAAATACAGTCATTTCTCCTGCATTGTTAGCCAGGTCCCTGGTATGATTTTGACCTGGGAAAGGTAATGGGTGTCAAGTGATTCCTTAGTACTTTAGAAGTGTTTGGTACTGTCCATTCACTAATGTAAATGTAACTATTACTTACAAGTCTTCAGTGACTTCTTAGTAATCATGCATTAGACATCGCATTGCATCCTGCCTTAACCTGATAGAACATGATCGCATGTTTTCTCTGTAATGTTGGTGCTCTTTAAATTCCATTGTATGACTATGTCTGTAATTGCCTTTACATCTATACTTCCAGTGTCTCTGAGAGATCCTCCTTATCAGTCCTCCATTTTTCTGTTACTATTTCCCAACCAGTTGCCTACTCTCTGTCCCTTTTCAGTTGTTAGATACTGTTTTGTGCAAAAACCTCATCACAACCTTTTCCGGATCCATCTCTTTTTGCTTTAATGTGTTACTTTTTTGTTAACTAATTATGAATTCAAGCTAAAAATTTTAAAATAGAATCTGTCTGTTGCTGATCGCTATAGAGAATGTGATTTCCAAGCTGAGTTTCTTCAGCAGTTCTCACCTTCCTATAGGTTGTTCTCTGAATACCATTTCAAAGATGCAGCCTTTTCTCTCCATCTCCACTTTTGTCCAGACTTTTGTCCTGTTATGATTCAATTGTTGTAATATCCTTCCCTCTGACCTTTGCAAATTCAATATTCCTTTACTCTCATCTGATTCAGTTCTTACTTCAAAGTTAATTTCCTCCCCTGTCACTTTTCCTGTATCATCCTCCTTTAAGTTAAAAATGTCTTTGAGCTCAAACAGAAGTGAAAGAACATCCCTGTCAGATCCAGCTTTGATCTTGTTCTTGTGACTACTACAGATTGAACTTAGTGGTTCACCTGCTAATTCAAACTTAAGTCATTTATCTGTCTGTATTCAAGCCTCATCATAGCCCAGTGTTGTTTCTGCATTCCTTAAGTCAAAATTTTAGGTGTTTAGTTTAGACCTGAGCCCTAACTCTAATTTAAAAGCTATCCCTGTCATTAGCAGTGACTGTGATGCCCTCAGAATTTACTATGGGATATTTCTTTTTCCACACCATGCTGTCTACATTCTAAAGGAATGTGCTGGATCCAGCAGAAAATTGTCTCTTTGATGCTTGCAGTTCCTAACTCCTATCCAAAATATTGCTTAGTATGCCTTAATTCTCAAAATATGAAGGAGGAGGGGCAGCAGTAATCACTGTAAGAACTAGACCTATTTAAACCCCTACTAACAATCAATATGGAAATAGAATAACTGTTGCTAACCAGATCCTGTAACCAAATTCAAATTCCACCTTTAAAGCTTTGACTGTGATGCTGTAACTCGTATTCAACTCAGAATGAGCCATAATTAAATTGTTGCTCCTGTTCTCTACTTATGCAAGGATCCAAATCTTGCTCTGAGCATTGTGAGCACATCAAAACCAAAAATATAATGCCTCATCTCATTCTTGATATTGTTTATCCGCCAATGCACCCTTACTTTACTGGCCCTTACTTTATTAAAATCTGATCCTAAACCTAGTCCAACCAATAGCCCAGTGACCCTTTCAGTCCTAGGTAAATTGATTTATTTCTGCAGAAAGAATAACCATCCTGGCTTCTCATGGGACTGCTAGTGAGCTTAGCATTTTAATTTGAATTATGCTCTCAGCCTAGCTTTATTACTACAATGCATACTTGTCCACCTTACTAGACCAGCAGTTAAATCAAGCTCTTTAATTAAAATTATTAGTTAAAGCTCAGCAATGGCCATGAGCCATTCAGTGTGAACACTAATCTTCACTGTGAGAGTCCCCGTGAACACTATACACTAGTGGTAACAACTATTTGTGACACTTGATATAATTGTTTTTCAAAGCATAGATGTTTGCATCTTTCTAGATTGCTTAATTGTTTTCCATCATTTTGTCTGTTGATTTTTTTAATGTCTACAGATCATGCAGAGTTCATGTGGTTGCTTAATTATCTAGGTATCCATTTAACCAATGAGAAATCTATTTGAGATTCTCTGTAAGATGATACTTTTTGGTGGAGCTTTTATGCCAGCAGCATACAACTTCTGTCATCTCTAATGCTGGAGATTCGTCCAACCTGGACATTTTGTGTGGCAGTTCCAGTCACTTCTCACTATTTCTTTACATAGCATAAAGGAAATAGTGTGTTGAATGTGTTATTCATTCAGATTGATTTTTAAGTGACAAAAGCTTTAGCTGTGCATTATACAGGTTGTACAAAAATTTTGAGTAACGTAGAGAGACTACTCACTTTCAAGGAAAAAGAAAACTACCTAGACTATTGCATTTTCATATGGTATGTTGCCTCCCAATGAAAATAATTTTACAATTTTTCAGCTTCAAATAAAACCAGACCCACAGTCCATTTATCAAAGCAGAGACTTAATCAAATCACAGAATCACCGAGTGGCTTAGATTGGAAGGGAACACAAAGATCATCTAGTTCCAACCCCTAAAAGGAAAATGCAAAATAGATGGACAATCACTGAATACCCTCTCAGTTATCAGTATCCTTAATCAGTTGACTGGTCTGGAATGACAATTGAGTCATAGGGCTTTTTTCTTTCCAAGCTCCCTTACTACAGTTTAGATGAACTCAAAACCTTCAGAAATAGTTTTTGTTAATTCACTTATAGGTTCTGTTGTACAGGTGCACGCATGACCCACAAAGGTCCTGCTATCTCTGTAATTGCTAACAGTTAGCTAATTTTTCAGGGTGGATGTCTAGCAAACTCACCACTAACCTCAAACTCAAAAAATTATTTCAGTTTTATTACTGTGTCAGTGGCCAAAAGCAGCACTTTACATTTTTAGTCTAATGCTGCAAATTACTCAGCATCAGACATTCAGACAAATTTGATAAAACGTAAATTAGAATGTGAAATTAATACCTGTACCTAGTAATAAATTAAACAGTGTTGGTTCAAGCACTATGACTCATTTACCTATATGTTTTTTTTTCTTTGAAAGTTCCTTCACATTATTCTCACCAAGCACTTTCCCAGATAATTCATGGATGCCATTGAGGAGTTACTTTAGAAGAACGTAGATTGGATGTGGCTCTAGCATTTACTATTACATGTGTGTCTGGTCTATGCTAGTTGTCCTCAAAGTCAAAGGCTCTTGCATTCTTTAGCTAATTATTATAAATGTAGCCAGTGTCCCTGTCCTATAAAAACAATGATATCTTTGCTGGCTACTGCAGTAACAGATCTGCAACCAAAATTTCTGTAGTTCTGTTTTGACCACTGTGCTTGTAGAAGGGTGCTGTGTGTATTCAGATACCATCAATTAAGGAATTTTCACAATGTAATCCAATACGCATACTCATAAATCTCAATGATTTCAGTATCATACTCTGTATGTAGCACTGTAGCACCATCTTGTGTGAGCTGCAAATGTGATTTCAGTATTTGTATTCAGCAATCTTCAAGTATATCTGTAACAATTACATTTAAAACAATTTAGGTTTTAACAGTACGCTCTAAAAATTAACTACAGTGGAGTTTGAAAAAGTCATGCCTTCTCATCTATAAAATACAGCATCTATTGTAATACAGTATAATAAGTATCCATGAGAGATTATGTAAAACTTCAGTGTGGGGATAAGAACATGAACCAGCTCCCCTTTATAACACATGTGGCAGATTTCATAGTACTGCATTCATTGAAGATACCTCTTTGTTTGAATGCTCCATATAAATATGAGGTACAAGATGCCACAATCTGATACAGTAAATATGTATTATGTGTGGTTTACACTACTAACATGCATAAGTGAGCACAGAGATTAAAATTTTGGTGAGAAAAATGAGAAAGAGCTGCTAGGAAATATTATAAAATAGTTGCCAGTAATAAAGCTGGGAAATGCTTTTAAGTGGGAGCAGGTAGCAAATGGGACAAGGACTTGGAAATCCGTGTTCATGAAGAGTTGTGGTGCTTCCAGGTTTCTGCATGTATGGAAAGACACACATGTAGAGGCATTACTTTCGAAGCAGCTCTTGTATATCAGCAGAAAGGAAAAAATAGCTGTGTTCTTTACACATACGTTATCGTTATCTTCTTTCATTCTTTCTGAGTGAGGTTTGTATTTGGGGTAGGGACTTTTTCTCTTTCTTTTGAATTGATAAAAGCAACTAGAAAAACAGTTCTGCGGGTATTGATTGCTGAGGACAGACATAATATTTTTATGGCAAAAATAATTTTCAGCGGTGCATCTCTCATAATCCCTTCTAGTTCTGTATTTGAAATTTGTAGACTAAGAATAGCTTGGGTTTCTGCTTGGGTTTCTGCTTTTGCAATAGAGTTTTGGCAACAAACATTACCTGCAGATGCAGCTAATGCTGAAAACCTTTAATTTTGCATGTTTGACCATTTGTGCAGCCACCATGTTCATATAAGCAATATAACCTGAATTATTTCCATATAGCTGTGTAGAGGTCTTCATTATTTTCTCTTAACTAGTCTTCCATTGCACCCCTTGGGTATTTGGAGTATGTTTAGGCAAAGGATTTAAGTAAGTCAACATTAAACAAACGTGACTACCTCGTACAGTTTATGTAGTTAAAGGAAATGAGAGCAAACAATTATTATCAAATTGAAGATGTTCTCTTCTACTAAAGGTTCAATAGTATTAAATGTTGAGAAATTGCCTAAAAATGTTAAAATGAATGGAGACTGATAATGATAGATGATTTCCAAACTAGATCAGATGTTTCATGACATGATTCCAACACCAAGAGCTGAAGGAGTTACATAAGAGAATGGTAGAAGGAGAATAAAAAACATTTGTAGAATTGTTCTAAAATACCACTGTGCAAGCCAAGTCACTTCCAGGACATCAAGCAATAATCTGTTCTTTTTGCTAATGTATTTTCTGTTTTTTCACGACATGCAAGATATAATAAAATCCTAAATGCTGTAAACCCAGTGGAAGGAGAAGAGATGTGCTGTGAATGTTTTGAATCTTACCATTCTGTATCCTGAATACTGATTAAAAAATTAAAGTCCCTTCTTTAAGTTTGCAGTTTTTATCAAGAAAGTGTCACAGGGAACACATACTAAACCTAAAACGAAAACCTAAAGTTGTTCTGTTGAGCAATTTTTCAGGAATTACTTGAACTTTCTCCAACACACCACTTTTGTTCCCTTTGTCTCTTTTCTCTGTATGAATCATACAGAGAAAACTGCTGATCTTTATTTAGTGCATAGTGCTATTTTATGAACTAACTTGTGCTGATAGGCTGGAATCCAAATTTCTCTTACTAAGAATAGGGGTAACCAAGGTTTTTTTTCATTTGTAGCTTATACATTTTAGATATTTTTTTCTGATATCTTTATTATTGTTTTCTACTGCCTTTTAAGAATATTTTATTCAAGGATTTACTGTATGTGCAATTCAGTAATTTCCATTTTATTTGATTTCTTTCAGGTAACTCTACAGGCAATCCAGTTGAAGTAACTGCACTTTATTCATTTGAGGGACAACAGCCAGGTGACTTGACTTTCAAAGCTGGAGACAAAATCACAGTCACAACCAAAACAGGTTCACAGTTTGATTGGTGGGAAGGAAGAATAGGAGGACAAACTGGCATCTTTCCAGCCAATTATGTTGCCATAAGTAATGACTAAATGTATGTAGAAGAAAATGTTGAAGCAACAACAAATTTACACTGAAAAATATATTTTAACTTTTCAGATTTTAACTAAATGAGGTTCTTGATCAAGACTATTCCTACATAACATTGAAATGCATTTAATGGCCTTAGCTTTCCCTTAAACTTAATTCTTCAGTAAATATTAGGTGATGGTCAATTTATGGTGAAGTTTCACTTTTGAGTCAAGTTGCTGTATAAAAAGTACTCCCATTTGTGTTTAGTTTCACTTCTGTCATGCTATATACATTTTTTTTTCAAATGAGGGAAAAGTTACACATATTTTAAAACTAGATATGTCTCTTTCCTTAATAAATATTCTGAAATCTGAATCAAGTTATCTGAGTTGGAGTTCTCTTTTACTAAACGCAGATACTTTTTTGCAGGTATGGAAGAAGAATTTACCTTTACTTGATTTTAAAAGGACTTCTGGCATTGCAGTTTTTCATAGTAACTACTTTAGGTCTAGTCCCAAATGTTTGTCGTTGTTAAACATACTAATATCTTTTTTTTCAAACAGCTCTGTAACAGCTAAGCAGTTGAGCTTCTCTAATAACTTATTTTATATTGCCCTCATCTTTGAAGAATTAAGCACTTCTGGAAGTTTGTTTAATAAAATGCATGAATACTACCTGCCAGAAAAAAGATATAGGTTTATGATGTCTATTGATTCATATAGGAATTTGTTTTGCAGATGGGAAACATGACACAGAACACTCTTCCTGGTTCACAAATGAACTTATATAATTCTTCCTGCTTCTTCTCATTTACAGTTGTTTGTTTGTTTTTTATATTTGATATTTTATCTTGTTTATCTTTAAGCAAGCAGTAATACAGGGTAAACTGAATAAATTATTGCTAAGAAAATATTTTTGTAGAATATATGTAGTATTAGTAATGTGTGTAGCACTGTAGCTCTCAGATTTCACTTCATTTTGAGTATCTTAAGTCACCTCCATTTTGCAGATGCAGATATTTACTTGAAAGTTGATACAACATCAAAGGAGACGTGAGAATGAGACTAGGAGTTTTTGAGAATGTTTAGTTTCCTTCGCAGTGCTGGGTATGCTGAAATTGCCTCTTACATGGAATTAATGCCAAGATGGTGAGAAAGCTTCTTCAGTCTGGGATTTTTCCATCTTGAAAATGTGTTTTATTAAGTCCTTGTTTTTTTACTATTAGATGGAAAATTAGCATGTGCAGTTTTTCTAGCAACTAGGTTGCAGTTGATCTGATAATATATTAATCTGTCAAGTGCTTATAGATCTGTCTTCAGCTTTAAGGCTTCTCACCTGAAGGGCAAGGGTAAGCACAGTATAGTGGCCATTAGAAAATCATTCAGTTCCAATCACTGGCCAAAGCTTGTGGACTTCTTTCAGACTGGGCCACACAGTTTGACAAACAAAACCAAAAATGAGATAGAAAAAGCATAGTCAAATCTGTTTGCTACCTTTCAATGGAAATCTTCCTATACTTTGCTGAGTAGACAAGATATGATCCATCTTTATACAGACATCACCAGTGAACATCCATCTGGATCACAAGTCTTATGAGGAGCAGCTGAGGGAGCTGGGATTGCTCAGTCTGGAGAAGAGGAGGCTCGGGGGAGACCTTATTGCTCTCTGTAACTACCTGAAGGGAGGTTGTGGCAAGATGGGAGTCAGCCTCTTCTCCCGCGTAACTAGCGATAGGGAATGGACTCACGTTGCGCCAGGGGATGTTTAGATTGCATATTATGAAAAACTTCTCTGAAAGAGTGGTCAGGTGCTGGAATGGGCTGCCCAGGAAGTTGATTGAGTCACAGTACCTAGAGGTGTTCAAGAAATATTTAGATGTTGTACTGAGGGACGTAGTTTAGTGAGGAGATATTGGTGGTAGGTGGATGGTAGGACTAGATGATCTGGAAGGTCTTTTCCAACCTTGGTGATTCTGTGATTCTAGGAGCTAGGATTCTCTATATTGTTTGCAGGTATTTTTTAAGAAGGTGTTTTGCAACCAGCTGAAAGGTGTTATGTAAGCTTACATAACTGCAGTGAAAGTATTAGTATAAGCCTTCTGAAGGACTGTTGTAGCATCTGTGAACTTGAGATTAAAAAAAAATCTGTATTTGCTAATCTTTCATAGAATGCACATATTGTTAATAAGCAAAGAAACACTGTTATCCAATATGAAGACTCATTAAATACAATTAATATCACAGACCCCGAAGTTGATATTCCACATACAAAAAATCACACTTCAGTTATCCAGTATAAGCTGAAGCATCTGCTAGCAGAATTGTGCTGTATTTCTAGAATGCTGTTTTTTCAGCCAGCATAGTTGCCTTTGTGTAGGATTGTTAAAGCTTGTTAACTTGTCTTAAGTGTCTGCTTCCATGAAACTCAGAGCTTATGAACTTGCACATAAAAAGATTTTATGTGTATATTTTATGTGTAAAATCTCTTTACTGTTTATGTAAATTCAGTTTCTTGGATCGACTTTGCTTCAGGAAAAATGAGGATTGTCTAATCTAAGTGTTCATGATAGTCTGTAGACTCTGGAGTATAGCACTGATTAATTACTAAATCCAGTGTGAAAGGGAAATATTAAATGAGAATCACAGAATTGTAGGGGCGGGAAGGGACCTCTAGAGATCATCGAGTCCAACGCCCCTGCCAAAGCAGGCACCCTGCAGCAGGCTGCACAGGTAGGCATCCAGGCAGGTCTTGAACATCTCTAGAGAGGGAGACTCCACAACCGCCCTCGGCAGCCTGTTCCAGTGCTCCGTCACTCTCACTGCATTTGTATGGAACTTCCTATGCTTCAGTTTGTGGCTGTTTCCCCTTGTCCTGTTGCCACACACCGCACCACTGAAAAGAGCCTGGCCTCGTCCCTTTGCCTCCTGCACCTTAGATATTTATAGACATTGATCAGATCCCCACTGAGTCTTCTTTTCTCAAGGCTGAACACACCCAGGTCTCTCAGCCTTTCCTCATAAGAGAGGTGCTCCAGGTATAAGTGTATCTTATATTACTAAGTGTATCTTGTACTACAAAAATTTTTTTCTTCCTCTAAATACAATATAAGAGAGAAAATTCAGTGATTAGCCTACCGCAAGGAATTATATTTGTTGTCAGAAAGAAAACTTGAAGCAATGCAAAACTATACTGCCTGATTCTATATGCCTTTGACATAAACTAGATCAGCCTTTGCCAGTGGACTAAGATTTAATCCCAAAAGTGTTTATAGTTACAGGCTTTATGGTAAAAAGCACTCTTCCATCATTTTCTAAACTAAGACATCTGTAAAGGACAAGTATGTATGTAGCAGGTTTTCTCAGCAGGTCTTCTGCAGTAGGTGATACGTAATAAGAGTACAGAGATTACAGGCAATGAGCATTTGCTGTGGTGTGTAAAGCAATGATTCTTATTGCTCAAGCACTGTTAATGAGACAACAGTAATTCCTCTATATATAATACAGGTACCTTCCATATTCCAGACTATCAGTCCAACTGAATATCTTCCTCAGTGATTTTCTCTGCTATTTCCCTTAATACTGTGGGGGTCAGATGGCAGGTATTCTTACCATCAGGAATCCTGAAGAAAATCATCAGTACTGAGTACTAACATCCTGAAAAATGACTGACTTTATCTTTTAAAGGCTCCATAAACTTCACAGTAGCTCTAATCTTGCTTGTACAAATTTTGAAACCAGATTTTCACCAATTATGTCAAACTTTACAGTCTTAAAACCATATTGCATACATTTCTACCAATTCCATAAACAGCTTATGTCTGCATGATCATAAAGAGGAGAAAAAAAAAAGATGCATGTAGCCTGAGCAGTAGACCTGTTAAAGGGATTGTCTGATCTAAAGGGAGCTGAAGTACATCTTCATATGTTGACTTACTGCAGATACGTGGATCCACAGAACTTTTGAAATGTAGAATTGTAGAATGTTCTCCAGTGTTTTCTGGATACAGACAGAGCATCCATTTCTAAAAACCTTGGTCAGAACATTTTGAAGTCAAATTTGTTTTTTTTTCAAGAATCTAAATTTATCCAACACTCCAGTCCAAAAGTTCATGGGAAACAATTTCTGAGTTTTTAATTGGTTCTTGCTCTCAATTGAGTTAGAAATATTGCAAATTAAAATTCTTGGTTTTTTTCCCATGCCATAAGAAATGTAAGAAAATAAATAGCGAGCTGCAGTCTTCAGAAAGGGTTTTAGTTCATTTCATCCAAAATTAAGTGCAAATACTTGCCTAAATGTCAGGAGTGTAAGAACTACTGCATGCTAACTGTAATGCTGAATTAATATCCAAGTGTTCTTTTATATCTGCAATCCTTACTGTAATTCTTTCACTACGTCTTATTTTTAACGGTAGAAATAATAATTACTGTAGCTGTAGACTTCAGAGGAATCCTGCCATGTGCCTCGCTAATATGAGTCTTGGAATCTGCCTTATAAACACTTACTGATTTCTTGCCAAGGATTTTTGAACCTTGGAAAAATTCACCTTCCACTTAACCTTATGGAAAAGCCACATTCTCCTTGCACACTTATGAATATTTCTAGCCTTCATCTTGAGAATTTGCTTTATGCAAAAATCTGCAAGAGATTTAGAAGGAGTGCCAAGCACTGCCTACATAACCTAAACATAGCTATCTACAACACGGAAGATCTACCTGCCTGAAGAACCAGAAATTAAGCCTAACCTTCCTGTGGCTTCCCTCTAAATGTTTGAGTAAAGCTAGAGTTAATTAGGTGTGGAGGAGGATGGGAAAAGAAAGAAAGAAAGACTTAGATAGCTGGCTTTGGCAGCGTATGTTCTCACATCATTCCTGAAAATGAATGTTGTTCTCTAACAACACGTATAGGCTTTTATAACAAACATTGTTAGAATTCTGAGTTTCTGAACGTACTGTTTTCACAATATTTACAGTGATTTTTAAGCCTTCAGTCATTTTTATTTTATTTCCCAAATGAAAATACTAGTCAGTTTTCCCCCAGAGTTTTAAATCATTTTAGACTTTATTTTTTTTCTATTTAATGTGTTATCTCTCCTAATAAATTTGGATGATGCTATTGAGGGAAAGAAATACAGCGGCTGGATGCAAAGGTTTTGTCACAAATCGACAGTTTCAGCTGTTTCAGGACATCTTTGATGAATTAATTATCAAGTATCTTCAGTAGATGCCATTCCTTAAGATTTTATTCAATATTTTGGGGCAAAATGAACTTTTCTTAAGCAGAGATTGCGTCTGTTAAAATACTGGTTTTAATTTGAGATATACATTCTGTGGTGGTCATTTTTTTCTCAAAACTAGATCTGCCCCATTACCTTTTGAAACCTGTCTCAGGCTATTACTTCCTCTGTGCTTGGTATTCGCTTTAGTGTGTCTCATGTTCCCAATTTTCTTCTTTCATATTTGATGTCAAAACTTAGGGCACAGCTAAGCCAGAAATCCAGAACACCTATTGCTTGTTCTCTTTTTTTGTCAATCATTAGATTCTTACAGTGTGAACCAGGACAATCTGCTTTAAGATTTCTCAGCCTAAAATTGTATTTATAGTGTGTTTTTGTATATCTGATTTCATGCTTTTCGGACAAAACCTTTGTCACCTTGTGGCAATGCTGAAAATACTTGGGCATGCTCCAGCCAATCTGAAATAATTCGGATTCTTCTGATAGCTTGAATTAGCCTTTAAACATTAAACAGAGCTGTGTTTACTGAAAATCTTTGTTACTCTGCTGATTTTACTGAGAGCCAGGTTGCTGCTCAAATTACAATGTAGTATGGAGATTACTGATCTATTTAAATGCTGCTGAGTACCATCCAAACAGTATTTTCTCCATCTCCATCACGCGCACAAGCCCGTGTCTTAATTTACTTTTCCATTAACTCACACTAGCAGAAAGCAGACCAATTTTGCATCAGTCCACACTAATTATTTTCATCTACATTATCATCTATGTCTTCTTCTGTTTAGTTAATTCTGTCATTTGAAAAGCTGTCCCAAACATCTCGCATGTTTGAAGCCAATGTTTGAAGCTCTGAAGCAGCCCTGACCTTTGCAGATTTCTCTACAGTGTCCGTCATCTTTTCCCATATAGACACCTTGAAGTATGGTCATATGACAGCTGAAGGAGACAGACTCACTTTTTAAAGATTTCTAGTCACAGTTGCTCTTTAGATAATGTTAAAATAATTTTCTAAAGAAAATGTAAAACCCTAGTGCTTTTTCCTTGTTTCGTCTTCTCAAGGTTTGGAACATTACCTTGGCTTATGTCAGAGTCCATCATGATGTCAAGAATTTTCCTCTTGTAGCAAGGCTTTTTCAATTAATACACAGAGTTCCAGGGACAATGCTTCTGTGGAGAAACATTAATTGGCACATTGCTGATAAATGTTAAAAGTAAATGTGTAGGGGAAAAGTATTCAGCACCAACCAACAGATCATTTAGAGAGCATTTTTATTTTGGAGAACAGACCTAGGTTTGTGCCACCTACTTTCATGTACCTGTAGGTTTAGAAGCACTTCCAAGATAGAACTCTGTTTTTCCAAAGCAATCAGTCAAGAGAGAGAAGTTACATGCAAAGCCTTCCGAAGTGCATTTTGGATTCTGGAGTCTGCAGTAGAGAAGATTGACTTGTTCCTTGAAACTGTTATCCTTACATCGTTTTCTCACAAGTCTTCCAAATGATCTCTATACATGCATGTTCTCATCTTGCGTTTCAGTAGTATGTATGTTTTTTTTTTTCTCCATGACCTACTAAATTGAGCAAGAAGACAAAATTTCAAATCCTATTAGTGAGAGTTTCCAAACTGGAACATGAACTGAAACTGTGGATCACTGCCACTGTGAATAAAGAATGGAAAATCTAAGAAAGGGAAAGATATGATTAAAAGCAACATCAGTTCATATCTACTTCAAATACAGGAATTAAGATGAGATGTTAATCTTTGTTGCTAGTTTTGACAAATCCAAGCTATCTTATTTAATCATTGCCTTTTTTGGTACTAACATAAGTGCTAGATAAAAATGTATACATATAACTGATGACTCTCCATAGAGAGAATTGTGTCCAAACCTTTCTTTTAGATTAAAAGACACCATTCAGGTTATTCTTTTGATCAGTTTAGAAATACTGCTGGCAAAACAAAAAGGTACATAATAGTAAGCTGAAAAGAGAACTGCTTGAACTGAAGAAAATACAGATCTCATGGAAAGATGTTATTTCTTAAAACTGTTCAAATCATAAGTTGCTAAATGGGCCCTCTTAGTCTAGGGCTCTTAATTTAATACCTAACAACAGTGGATGTACCAAGACTGGGGAACTCAGCCTGGAATGTCTTTCTTTCACAGGTTATAATGTTAAAAACTATATTTATATTCCTCTTCCAAGACTGATGTCGGAATAAAAAGCCTAAATAGTATTCACTTACATTTTTAAAAAGCCAGGTTTTTTTTAAACATGAAGAGGTTTGTGTTAACAATTGGGCTCTAAAATCCAAATGAACAAAACGTATAGCATGAAACTCAGCAGTTTCACATTAATGGATCATGGCTGACAGTATGAAACTTGGACATTATTGATAACAGTTCCAGTGAGATGTAGGAACTTTAATACAGCGTACAAGCAACACGTGCAGGCACGCCAGATGCAAAACTGAAACATTATCTAAACAGAGTTGATTTCAAATGTTTCAAATGTAAATAACCCAGCGGGTGGTCTTCGAGACTGTCAACAGTCATTATTTTCTGTAGCGTAAACAGGGCTGTCAACTAGGATTTCTGTCACACAGATAAAAACTCATTCTTCCCTAGTAAAGCCCAGGCTGTTGTTCTTAAAAAACATCATGCACCTCCATCAGAGATAGAGAGTTCCTTGCTGGATTATAATGAAAGGTCATCTAGTCCAACTCCTCCGCAATATCCTGTAAAATCTACAAGACCATTGGCATATGCTTCAATGGGAGCATGATTTTGCACAGTAGAACACATCGAAGTTTCTATCAGAGAAAGACTTCTAGTTGATTTCTGGAAAAAAAAATAAACTGTTCAGGTTCTCCTCAAGCCATCTTTCAGATTTCCTTTTCGAAAAAGATTTTCAGTTGTCTGTATCTGTCTTCTGCAATTGTCCTGTGCTCTAGTGAACTGCAAAGATGTGTTCTTCCTATGTAGGTATTTTCTTTGTGCCTAAAGAACTGAATATAGATTGCAGATTCCATTAAAGAGTAATCCTTTTTGATCTGTATTTATGCCTATTTACATGGTGCGATGAAAGACAAGTCTTACCAATGGAAAGCATTAACAGTGCCTCCTGGTGCCTTGGCTGCGGAATAAATATTGTGTCCCTTAGTAATTTTTCGAATGAGGAAGGAAAAGGGAATTCTTCCTCTGGAGTGTGACCTGAAACATGAAAGTCTAAGGAAAGAATGTGCATTTCAATGTGATAAGTGAAAATAGTGGAAAGCGTTTGTCGGGGCTCCAGAGTAATCTGCTCTCTCATCCTTCTGTAACTGAGAATATCATCACAGTTTGTTTAATCTTAAACTGCACCCATGGTTGCACTTCTTTATTTCCAGATGGAAAGACAAGATAAACAAGGCTCAGTTTGACACTGCAAAAAATATCTCTTCATCCATGGACCTATGACCAGTGATGCAGAATTACTTTTCTTCAAAGTCTCTTGCTCATTTAGAGAAAGGTTGAAAAGACAAGAAAATCTTTATTCATGTGTCTTTATCCTTTGCTTACATGTTCTGTATATTTGGTGTAGCATTGTCTTTGTGCTTGTCAGAGTGCCTGGCTGCATTCTTTCCTTTTCCCCTCTCTTTCAGTGTCCTCTCCAGCAGCCATGAAGCATTCACTTCACTTTTCTTTCTCCAAGGAATTTTATACCATCCTTTTGACCTTTGCCTTTCTGTCCTGGAGAAACAGCTGTATAACACAGCCAGCATCCTGAAACAGCATCTTCCTATTTAAATCTAGCATTCATACTTTTGTCTGAAGTTGTCTATAGCAGGTTATCTTATTTTTATGCCGTTTTCTTTCTACAAAACCTCTTGATTTGCATAACTGTATAAAATAATACTGTGGGTAGCCCAGTACTTTACTTCTGAAAATAATTCAATGGCCAACTCCTAGTAAGAGCAATAAGTTAGAGACAGCTAAAATAGTACAGAAATATTGCATATTTTCATTTTATGTCAAAATTAATAGTAATTCCAGTGTATTTTAAACAGATCTTTAGTTCAGCAGATCAGGTCAGCACATTCGCAGAAGACAAGGAAGCTGTGTGTCTCATACATGCTTCATAAGGTGAAAAGCAAACAGCCTGAAATGAGATGAGATGAAACCTTCCCAAGTTCTACTCAAATAACAGCCAAACTTAACTACAAAGAATTTTGCGCTAGAACAAGGTGACCTCAAGTGATATGTTCTACACACTGCAGGAGACATTAAAGGACTGCAAGGCTGCCTATGCTTTGTGAAACAAGTGGATATATGTTAGTGAAATGCCTACGAAATTCCTCTACTTGTGTGGGGAAGGTTTATGTGTGTGGTCAAGCTCCTTGAGACTTTTCTTCTACTGTTCAACAACATTTTATAGCTTAACTTCTCATCCATGAAGCAGTTCTATCATCTTAGTTCAGTAATAGCAGCCTAGTAATTGTGTACAGTCAAGAAAATGCAGACTTTCCCCTATGCTCTGCTGTTCTGATATGTCAGGCTGATATGTTAAAGGAAATTTTACAGTGAAGTCAGCTGAAACTGTTGATGCTGAGAAAGAAGACTCTTTCAAATCCTGTTCTTTGGTATCTTTATTGTAAGTATTCATTGCATTTATTAAATTATTGCCAGGAGGCTTTACTGCATATGCTGCATAAGTAGGTAATAAAGTGGAGGGACTGGACAGCTAAGGGTATATTCTGTGTAGCAGTTTTCATTAGTGCCTCTGTGTGCATGTGTATTTATATGCAGTTTGAAGAAAAGAGATAATGCTGAACTGAACCTCTTTGAATTATATTGAATCTCGGCTTTTCCATCATTATTACATTATTAGTTGATGTTTATTTTTATAACTGTGTTTTCACTGCATCTGTTAAAAAAAAGTAAGAGCTGCTTCAAAGTTCAGGATTTGATGCTGAAAATATTACTTAGAAATTGGCTGAAATATAGCAACAGACGGAAGGGCCTGAGCATGGGAATTCAAAAGCCATAGATACTCTGAAGCCCTGGTCCCGTGACCTTTAATAACATAGCTTCTCTTCTGTTCCACTCTACAACCATGATTTTCTTGCATGAATAAGATTTAACGGATCAAAACTCTGACTTGATGCTGTAGGACATATTGGCATAATTTGGTTTTGTCTGCTGTAAGATCTAATTTTGCTCTGATGTAAAAAAGAAAATTTAGAAGACCAAGCTCCCTACGTAGTCACTGGAGAGAGGTAAGTGCTTCCAGTGGGGCCACTCAGGCAATGTAAGTAAAATGGCTAAAGCAGACAGGGTAGATAATGTGCTTGTGAAATATAACCATGACACAGGGTTCTTGGAAACTTAACCAGAGACTTAGGTGCATGTTAAGATTACTCAGAGAAAGATAAACTTGTGGTGGAGTTCTTGCTACTTTTATTTGGAATGTTAATAGCCCAAATTAAACAGTGTAGAGTACTCCAAATACCAGAGCAATGAAAAAGTTTACAGCAATGATATCAACATTTGGGATATCCATATTTTTTCAAGGTCTGTTCATTTCCCATGACTTTCAAAATACTTGAACAGTGACAGATAAAACTCAGGGTGCAGATATGATGTAGGCCTGATTTTAATTTGAGTGCCTTGGTAATTCCTTCTAGGAATTATAAGACCTAAACAAAGTGATTTATTAAAAAAAGAAAAAAGTAGACTTTCCTAGTCTTGTAGGTTTTCCAGCATTAATTGCAATGTGGGGGGAAAAAAAAGAAAAAAAAAAGTGTTTAAAAGAGAAATGGGGAGAACAGAAAAAATGGCAAAATTTAGAAGAATAGAACAAGCAATCATTACCTATTTCCCATTTCACTGATGTTACCCCATGAATCCAAAACAGAACTGAAAAATTTAAGTTGTTGCAATCATAAAAAGGGTAGTATGTATTCATAAATTAAACAAACTTCTGGGTTAGTGTATTCAGCAAGAAAGCCAAAGAATGAACTGTCACAGAAAAATTGTCCTTTGAAGAATAAAGTGATTTGGTAAGATGAACGTAAAAATGTAAGTAACCCCTGCTATAATTCTATCTTCTCTGAGCAAATGGTACATTTGTTCTCAGAGATTGGCAACCTGACCTTCTGCACTACTGAATTCAGGTTTTACATCCAGCATTCAAAAGAGATAGTGAGAGAAGATGAAGTCTAATCTCTTTATTTTCTGATCACACGTTTTACACAAACAGAAGTGAACAAGAACCAGAAAGCCGAGGCTGAGAAAATGGCAAAGCATCAAGTGGACAGACCAAAGCTGGGAATCTGTCTGGTTCATGAATCTGCTTCTTGTTGGAGACAAGCCCTTGCTTGAGCCGGCCTTGCCACTTACTCTTCTCCACAAGCAATGTGAGGAACTTGCTGTGTTTCAAGCAATTCAAGGTCTAATCCATGATAGAAATTGAGTTTAAGCACTTCTCACTGATAGAAATCTATTTCTACAATACTTGTTACATTCCTTGTGTTAATAAGCTGGCAGTAATAGTCAACTTACTGCTTGTGCACAGTGCTTTCACAGGTGGTTCTGGGCTAGCAGCTTACTTAGGGCACAGCACAGTAATATGTGAGCTCCCTATGGTCTCAATGGTGTTGACAAAAGCAAAACTAAATTCATGTCTTCTAAGCTTTCCTCTGCAGTCAGCTCCTGGAAATAACTTTGACATTGATGTTAAAAACTGCAAGGATGTATACTGAATGTGGAGCAGGAGTACCACTCATGCTGCTGCACAGCACGTACTTGCAGACCAGAATTTCACAGGAAGTTTATGTCAAAGTTGCAAAAGTTGTAATATTACTCTGCACCCACAGAATAATTGGAGCTTGCCAATCTTGGGAAAACCCCAGCTGTCCTAGGCATCCGTTATTCCAAAAGCAACCCTTTGGCCCCTTTATATTTTGATAATTAAATGAATGTTATCAAAAAGAAACAAGAACGTGGGAAAGAGGAAAAAAAAAGTTTAAAATAAGCATCAGAACTGTGGGAACATGGTGGGGGAAGAGCAGTGAAGGCAGTAGCTCTCCTCTGAAGCAGCACGAAGTCCTGTGCAAAGCTGTGCCACGTACATGATGATTTTCTTTGGAAACTCATCATTATCTGGCTTACCTGAAAAACAACAGGAGCTGTAAAAATATGTCTTGAAGAGTCTAAAAATGACCAGAGTTTAGTGCTTACTGGCTCCATGGACAACAGGACACCAAGTTGAGTGGGCAAGTTTGGGTGCTGGTTGTTAGCTAGAGGGAGCAATTTTTATGGTGCACAGATGCTACATGAAAGCATCCTATCTTTGGTCCTAGAAAGATCTAACCTGTAACAGCTGTGAAAGTGGATGTAGCACATGTATGTACAACCTAGATAGGGAGTTCTCATCACAAAAAAAAAAAAAAAGAATGCAAAAAAGAAAAGGCTTATTTGTGCTCTTTTTCTGTGGAGGTCCTTTGAAGTAAATGGTGAAATGCAAGAAGAGTGGAAACTAGATTAGAATATTTCAAATGCTGGAAAGGTTTGATCCAATTGCTCGTGAAATCATTAGGAATCTATTAACTTTATACTGAATGTCTAATAATGTTCTTCTTTTAGTAAATGAGCTGCCTCAGTGGATGCATCTGAAGAGTTGGTGGTAAAGGGTATTTAATTTACACAGCTGTTGGCTAATGTGTCAACACCCATAGAGTTAGAACAGTGACAGCTCCGGGCAAACCACAGATAAAAAGATACCATCAATGTCAGCAAGAACAATGGGGCAATCTGTTGACTTAAGAGTGGAGGCTGTGCCCATGTTTACTGTTCTCTTCTGTTTTGTTTTCTAATTCTTTAAATGTTCTAAATTACATTAATATCATTAGGGCAATATGAGAAGCCTATCAGGACACTACTTTCCAGAATACCAGTTTCCTCATGTACATCAGGCAGAAGGAGTCAAAGCCAAAATTGTGTGGGACAAAGGGAAAGGGATGAGGCACAACTGGAAGAAGATCTTGTGAATCCAGATAAATAGAGAAGATAAATAAGTATGTAAGTAGCAAACACAGTTTTATTAGTCTCCTTTAGTAAAAAGGAGCAGCTGTGTCACTGTCAGGTAACACTGGAATGTGTGAGAAAACGTGGAGTTGGACCAGACAGGAAGGGATAAATTTGGGAAGCAAATGTAGAAGAGAGAGAGAGTGAAAAAGGATTGTATCAGAAGGCTTATACCAGAAATTAATTTGTTCCAATGTTTGCATTTGATGTGTTAGCCTCATTTATTTTGAGTGTTATTTAGGAGGAAGATAGCAAAAGAACTGAATAGTCCATTTTCTCCTATAAACTAAGGATAAACTGGAAAATAAATCTGTTGTTCTGTAGGGTTCCTAATGATACTAAACATTATTTTATTTCTCCTCATCCTTTTCTCTTAAAGCCAAAAGGATATATGCTAAAATTGGAACAATTCAGAGATTAGCAAGGCCTCCACACAAGGATTACATAGAAATCTGTGAAGTGTTCTGTGAAACCAGAAATCCAGTTACAACTTGGAAGCTTTCTCAAGAAAAATGACACTTAAGTGAGAGTGTTTGTAATTTTTGATAGCAAAATTATCCCTCTTGCAGATTATTAATGGGTGCCCAAACTCCGGTTAGAGTGAGGCTAGCATGGAAATGGAATGAACAGCAAGTAGAGAGCAGTCAGGTGTGATAAAGCATAAGCAACAGACCATACAAATGTAAATGAATCAGTTCTCCTTTTGGCCTTCAAGCATCTGTCCCTAATAAGTGTGTTTTCCAGACGCCATCAGAACTAAAAAAAACCTGATTTCTTCAAGTTCATTGTCCTGGAATATTTTTCCCTTGCTTTTGGTACACTAGCTTTCTTCCTTGCAGAATCAAAGAAAATGGGGCTTTTAAACTCAACACAACACTTAGTGCATGAGAGAGAAAGAAACAGTTATTGTCACTTCTCTCATTACATAGCTCTGCAGCAAAGGACAACTCTGATTAGAAAAACCATTCCTCAGTAACCAGGTATTTTTTTGGATGGAGAAGCACAAATAATCTTGACATCCGAGGTGATTTTTTAGCCACAGAAAATTGACACAAATCGTTTCAGTGCATGACCTGATACTTCTTTTGGCAAATTTGTGATGTCAAAACGGTGAGGTTAGTCTGAACTTCATAGAGTTTAATATGCTTTTCGATTTTGATATTTACCTGGCGATTAACCGAATGTGGGCTTCACATAATGGAGTAAAATTTACAAGGGAAATAATATAGCGAAGGAATAAAATCTTCATAAAAGAAGCAAATACCGAGTATAGTTTGGCTGCCATTCAAGAATGCAGAATTCTGATGAGTTGATTAATGTTAGTAGAAGCTTTGTTCTCAGACAATCTAAACTTTGTGATCAATGGCAGCCAGCAGAGCAATAGCTAACTTGTCTTTTGATAGATGGAGCTTCTTGTTAGCCAGTTGGGTTAATAAACAGTTTTGAAGGGATTTTTTATCCCTTGTTATATTGACAAAACTTGCAGTCATTGAAAGTTTGAATTAGAAAGGAATTTTACATCTTTGTGACTGCATTCATATGTTGCACTTGGGACAGAGTATTTTGTTTTAGATTCCTTTCATTTTCTTTGAACAAATACCTATAATTTTACTTTATTTTTTAACATATCATTCATAAATGGTATTTTTAAGAAAACGAATAATTGTTGAACTGTTGCTTTTTGTCACAAGAGCAAATAGGTGCCAGTAAGAAAGGTTTACAAGTCAGTGACCTCTCCTGATCTTTGGATTATGCCCTGAGTTCTAACAGCTAACATCCACCACAGAGAGAAAAAGCTAAACAAGTGTCAAAAGAAGAGAGCTGATAGTAGGAGAACCTGGGCTGAACACTGCTGAACACTGGCAGTGTCAGTCAAAAACACACAATCTGATTATGTGTAGGTAAAAGATACATTGATATGTATCATTTCTCATTAGAAATATATTTATTGTGTGCTTAAGTCATACTGGAATTCAGCAAGTTATTTTAACAGGTTCTTCAGTTTCTTTGATGTACTAAGGCCTAAACAAAGTAGTTTTATAAAGAAAAAGACTTTCTTAGTCTTGGTGTTTTCTCAGCTCTAATTGCAATTGGGGGTGGGGAGGAATAATTAAAAAATAAACAGGGAGAACAGAGAACAAACAAAATGACAACGTTTAGAACAAGAAATAGTTACCCATTTCCCATTTATTCTTTAAGATTTTTTGAAAGTAGGCAACACAGGTTTTGAAAACAAGATGGACGAAAAAAAAATCAAGACTACATAAGAATTAAAAGCAAAGAAATTTCTAAAAACAAGTGAACTTGTGCCAGTCCTTCAGAAGGACATAGTGGTAAAGTTAGGGTACTAGATGGATGTGAGTGTTGATCAAGGAAAGATATTGAAGGTGGGACCAAAAAAGCCATCAGCCTTTGTTTTATACTCATCCCCTGCCATTACAGTATGGACCTAAAGAAAGAAAGTATTGTTTACCCTCACAGTGATTTTTATAAATGATGGGGTGTTCTTTTTGTTTTGGTTTGGTTTGGTTTTTTACAAGTAAAATAATTTCAGCCTGATCATACATAGCGTTTGTGGATGAAAATGTTTGCAAGGAGAAAAGACAACTTTAGCAGGTTACTTTTCATGGAGTTTTTCTGCAGATCTACTAGGAACTTCTAGGTGTTTGGCACCACTGAGATAGACTTAGGGTGAAATCACGGCCAGTGGGAATTTTGCCATCAGCTTCAAAAGAATAAGATTTCATCCCAGATCTTATTTGACTAGTTAGAAAGAGCTTATTTTTCTATTCTTTTTCTGTGCACAAACTGTCAGGATTGCATGAAACAAACCATCCTGATTTCCAGAGGGCCTTTCAAAAGCCGAGTGATTGCCAAAATTGCAAATCCAATTTGTTCACAGATTGACCAGTGTGTGATCATTCCAATTATATTTGGCACATGTCAAGAGGAAGAATCAAACCTCCCTCTTTTTGGATCACTTATAAACACTTCAAAAAATAAACTCCCGATATAATTAGCTGCTGAAATGCTTGGCACGTTGCCCTCAAAAAATTCCCCACCAGAAGAAAACACATCCCCTTGATTCTTCCCGGGCACGTTCTTCAATAAGCTGCTCAGACCTTGTCCCCTGCACCTGCACTGATTAGCGTAAGCCTCCTGACTGCCTGTGGGTACCCCAAAAAACTAGTTTTCCCACAAGTGAGGTACAGGAGCTGTTTCACAAGACCTGGACAACGTGGCAAAATCATTTCCCCTCCCAGGCTCACCCTGCCCAAGCTGCTGTTGAAGCCCAGCTGCAAGCTGGATGGATTCAGCAATGCTCACTGGCACCCTTATCCTTCAATAACCCTTTAACTGAGGATTCTGAGTTTTTTGGACATCAGTGAAAGTGAATGGCCTTATGTGTCTTAAACATTGAATAGGAGCTACCTTTTCTGACAAACGTCTGCCTTTTGCCTCTTAAAAATCGTTCTCTTCTGCCTTTTGCATAGTCTTGACAGAAGAAAAAGGTAAAGTTGCTAAGTAGGCAGGTTACTCATTTCTGCTGCTATCTTACACACATTTTCAATTTCCTTCCAAGTCATTGTCAAGACAATGCTCAGAAGCTGAGAAACAGAAAAATATGCTGCTGAAAATGGAAAGCAGAAGAAGTGGTAAATATGTCTTGAAAAGCAAGCTTATTTAGGAAAACAACATTTCTGAGAACAGTTTGGCAAGAAAGAAAGTGTGCCTTTGGACTTTTTGAAGTTGTTTTTTATCTCATAGTCAGAGCAGTGGAGACCTTCCACTGCTTAAAAGAGATTAGTTCTGAAAGGAATTCATAGTCCTGTGGTGCTCCAACTTCCACTCTGTGCTGTTGACTCTCTCCCTGTTTCTTTAAATTGGGTCTCAGGATCATCCAGATCTTGACCCCACTCCCAGAGCACTTGTAATGCTTCACAATGTTCTGCTTTTTTAGCACAGTTCATAAGTACCTATTTTGTGTGCCAAGACCATCAGTAAAAATATTTAATCAGACCTATCTCATGACCAGTCTCTGCCAGAAAAACCCCTTTCAGCTCCATAGATACCCTCTCAGAGAAACACAACACATTCTCCCTGTTAGGGATTTTCTTCCTGATTATCACTTTCCATTTCCTCATCATCTCCGTCTCAGTTTAGTTTTCATGTAGGAAATGATCAAAGGCTACAACAAGTGTTCTAGACAAGTCCAGATAGACTCGTTCTGCTTCATACCCTTCCCCAGGAATAGCTTATCACAAAGCAGACAGATAAGTCTTGCATAATCCGTATTTGGTAAATACTGTTGCACTTCTTTCCACATCTTATGTTTTTCTTTAGAACTGTTTTAAAATCATGAATACTGACAAATGGGTTGGTTGGTGCCAGGTTCGTGTTTTTCTTTCATAAAATATAGTGCGTTCGTTTATTATTCTCTGGTTAAAAGCTACCACAGTCAGTGTGATGGATATATTTAAAAGTTTCAGTTCCATGTGCCAGTTTTCTAACTGTTCTGGGATCATGTGATCCCTCCCTATTTTCTCCACAATCTTCCCACTGAAAACTGGTGAGCCACTTCATTTTAGAAGTATCTCAACAAGGAAAAATTAAATTAAATTTTCAACTTAAGTTCATATCATTAAATTGTATGAGGTTGTTACCCAAGGACTACACTTTTGAGGGAAAAATCAGACCTGTAAGGATATGTAAACTCTGCCACCAGTTTTATGAAAATAGCTTTCAGAGGGGTAATCTTTGTACCTAGTAAGATAGTAGGCTCATTCCTGTTCATTTAAAGAAAAGAACTACTTTGAAGACAACAAACTAAAAATTAATTAGTAATCTCCTCCGGAGGATTCAGGTTTTTTTGTTTCTTCTTTAAAGGCAAAGTAGCAATCTCATCTTGTATGGATGGCACTGAGACACTGCTCCTCCTTTACAAACCTGTATTTCTGGATATCTGTACAGCAGCCCCTCAAATTGTTCCAGGCAGAAACTTGGCTTCCATGCTCTCAGTGCAGATGGGAACCGTTTTCTTCTCTTCCTCCACCTGACAAAAGTAGATTTGATACCGTGTAAGCCATACCACCGGAATGCAGTAAATAAATAAGCATTTAAATGAGATATTAGCAGCCTCAGTTAGTTTGTTTACCTAGTTTTAACTCAAATGATCTCAGCTTAAGGCATAGTGCACTTATTTAGCTGTGCCTGGGATCCTGTATTCATCCCTTCACCTCAGATAAAGAATGCGAATGTTCAGAAGAAGGCAGGGACAACAGAGAAGCACCAAAGCATCAGGATCACGTGTGAGAACTTGTAGTATGTGCTTGAATCCCACCTATTTCTGGGATTCTTTACCAATAGCTCCTGAGAACACTGGCACTAAGCACTGCTTACACCTACCCAGAGTGTGAGATCCTGGGCAAGAAGACACAAATCTCCCCATTCCAGAAGGTAAGCTACTGCTGTCCCATTTTCTGATCATTTCCATAAGTTGGGGGAAATGCAAGACACAGAGAAGAACGTAATATTCCAGAATTTCCCAATCACTCCCTCCTTTCAGAAGGTTAAGGCGCCAACACTGGATTTCCTGCCATAAACTTCTCTGATTGCCATACCCCAGCTGCAAGGAGTATCTCCTGTTCAAGTCCCTCCGGGGGTCAATGCTATGAATATCCCCTCCAGCAGAGCAAGCTGAGGCAGGCAGAGCCACGGCTGGCATTTGGCTTGGAGAACATCAAGTTACATGAACATCAGCTTTCGCAACATGATTCATAGCCTGAGAAAAGGCTGCAAGTTTTCAGGGTGATAAGCAAACAGATTCAGTGGCAGCTTGCAGCTTTACTAGTTATTTTATTTAATCTGAAGAGATTCAGGTTACAATGAACATAAAAAGCCTTTAGAATCCCCATTCCACTTAAATATCTCCCTTCCTCCCTACTGCTTTCTTCCAGAAGGGAGTCCAACTTTTAGAAAGACACTGAAAGGAGAATAAATAGTTGCCTATCTGTTGTACCTTCATAGCCCTCTGAAATTAATTACTTTAATTGTGGAAGGACAATGCTGTCTGCTACAAACTACAGAGGTGATCAAGAGTCTCAAAGGAAAAGTTTTGTTGTAAAAGGAGTAAAAAAATACTCAACTTCTATCGTTTCTCCCTCTCCAACTTTAATGGTAAGCCAGAGCCATCCAGCTTTGTTTGGGCTTGTAGTGAGATATCCAAGTACTCTCCATGGCCACACAACGAGGCAGACATGTCCTTGCTTGTAGGGCAGCTCTAGGAGCCTCACCGCGTCTCAAGCTGTCATCTTTTTAGTTCAGCTGATGGCCTAGAGTGAGTTGAAAACACAGTTTAATGAAAGTAAAGGCCTCAAAAAGACTTAAAAATTCATGTATTAAAGGCCTAAGTAATTAAAAATTATGAAAGGAATTCAGTAGGCAAAACCATCACTCTGATCTAGACAGCAAAGAGGCTTCTCAGAAGGGCAAAGAGGAGCAGTAAGCAGTTTTTTTTCCCCACTGGATCACACCTAAAGCATCTTTCTGAGCTTTAATGACCACCAGTGTGGCAGCCTCTTAGAGCAAGTTTCCAAGCTGTGCTGTCTATTGATAACTATGCAAATGGCACATGAGGAGAAAGTCTGCAAGTGCATTTCAAGCTGAAAAGCAAGCCAGAAAGCTCCCATAGTTCTATGTAACTGCCAAAGGCTGAAGATGTCTGAATGAAAATGGAATTACAATTCACCGTGCTTCTGCTAGGCAGAAGAACCAAATTTTGGTGGCTGTATCTTCAAAATAAAACACTAAACATCTTTTTTTTCCTTGTATTGTTACAGCCCTAGCAGAATGATGATGCAGGAAATACAAGATCTGTAGGAAAAGATGATAGATTCTGATATGCCAAACAACATCTGAAAGTGCTAAAACCAGCGAACACCACTCTGCAGCCATCACAGTCAGTCCCCCTTGCCAACAGAGCTGGATAAATCCATCCACTGGATTCAGAAAAGCACCACTGAACAGTATATTTCATCTAGGTATCAAATAGTGGCTGACACTATGAGGATAAAACTCAATGAACAGTATACGCCAGGGTGAACACACCCTCACTAATGCACATAAGCACCAGGTAAACAGTAGTAGAATGTTTGTCATCAAACAGGTGATGTGACTATGAGCTCTCAATGCTGTTCCCTTTCAAAAGGTAACTTGAAATTAAAATTCATAATTCTGTCTGTGTTATAGACAGTAGAAAACTTGTTCCTTGTAAGTTCTCTCTTCCACAAATGTTAAGCTCTTGTCATTCTTTCCTTTCACTCCACTGGGACTAATGTCATTGCCATCTTTCTTCTTTGAAAATCTCCAACTCTTTACTTGTTTCTTTCAAATTCATTAAAATAATTAAGTTTAACTCAGATCAATTATTGCGTTCTCAGCCTTCCTCTCTTTTCTTGACCTATCTTAACTTCAAGTTTGCTACTTTTACTTCAGACCCCAGTAAGTTAATTATCCCAAGAACTTCTTGCTTGTTTCACTTGCGTAGTGTCAACGGTTTACAGGCGTTCGGCCTGGTTCTGTGACGAAGGGGACGGGGCATCCATGGGCCCACGCTCCGGGAAAAGGGAAAAGGGGAAAAGGGTAAGGAGATGGCCCTGAGAGCAAAGAACAGCGGCAACAATCTGAGGAGAAACAAACTAATTTACTAAATAAAATATCGGAACGCAAAACAACACACTATAATACAATATAATTACAATTTAAGTTGATAAATCCAATACAGAGAGAGAGAATGTCCCAAAATCAAGGTAGGCCTTACTCTACTACCGACAATAAGACGGCTGGAGAGCGAGGTGCTGCCAGGATGAGAGACGGCGGAAAAAGGGACGAGGTCTCGTGATCTGCAAGTTTTTATACTGCGAGCTTTTATCTTTTTCCCTCCGTCTGGAAAATGGTAACAGAGGAGAAAAGTACCGTGGGGACTGTAGTAGTCCTTCTCCACTACATGATGTTATGATGTGGAATACCAATAACCGAAAATCACAAAACCATGACAGTAGAGATTTGCAAAGTGCCACACAACAAAGACCATTCTATTTGTTTGTTGAGTGTCATTATTTTAATGACATATGTTGAACAGGCCTCTTAAACTGTAAAAAAATACAATAAACAAGACACTTTTTTTGTTTAAAAAAAAAAATCAAAATTCTGTAAAATAATGGGGGAAAAACTGAAATAATCTTGTAAACAGAACAGCCATGAAGTAGAAGAAGTGAAGTTTTATGCTTAAAACTGTTCTTATTCACAAGACTGCCACATTAAGGCAATTAAAGATTTTGCACCTCCTGTCACTGATGTTCAGAGATCTGGGTGCACAGTACATTATCTGCAAAAAATCGATCATCACCTCTTTCCAGAGAAGCATCTGTCCTGTGTCTCCAAACTGCTGCTCTCATGATGTTTGGAGTTGTTGTTATCCCAGGACTTGAATGCATGTACTTCTATGCACATTCAACCCCAAATCCTTAGTTTTTCCTCTTGCTTATCTTCAGTATCTTCTAAAATAAACAAAAAAATAGAAGTTGTTTGCTTGAAGCTTAATTACCATTAAGCCTGTTAACACAGATATTTTTTCTCAAGTTGCGTCCTTGCTTAGTTTTGTACTTGTTCTTTTTCATCACGTTTTTCTGTAATAACCATCTAGTCAAGGCATTTGTTTCTTATGATTTACTTTTCTTAAAAACTTCATAATTAACTCCTCTTCATTTTTCTGCTTTCTTTAAATTCTAATTACTTTGTCGCTATTTTAGAACCTAAGAATTATGTCTATGTGCATAATTCATAACTTGGTTCAGTGGCTGACCTCTAAAATATGGGCTGGTGAAAGTTTATGGCCAGCCTAAAGGGATTATTGGGAACGCTGGCATACTTCTGAAATAACACTTTTGCTCAAACTAAGCAATAGTCCAACCCAAAACAATTTAATTTGTCTCAAACTATCCAGGTTTTATCATAATTACATTTTCATTTGGAGTCAAATTTTAATTCATCAAAATGCACTGAGCTGGTATTCTACATGTCACCTTACTGGAGCAACACTGTAAGGATAACATTTTTTTTTTTTTTAACGATGCAGATTTGTGCTGCTATCTGAGCAGGATGTCACAAGACCAATGCTGTTAGCTGAGCAGGCAGCCAAGTCCTCTGTGTCCTGGAGCAACAGAAGTGGCTACTTCTGCTGCATGGCATTTTCCATCTGATTTGTAGCTGAGGATTTTACCTAGGATTCAAGTGTGTCGAACAGAGTTTGTAAGGATTGAGATCACTCACTTCCATACTCTGGGAATCACCTTGATAGTGGCATATTTACAGGACCTAGGAAGAAGTACAGAGTGTCTTTACAAGACATATTAAAACTCTAGTATGTGGTATTTTAGCTTTGAGTTCTCTGTGCCAAAGAGATTCATAGGTGTAATCAGGCATCTCTGTGTTTTAGCAGTTCATGCTGTTCTGATACCAAAAATATTTCCTTGAACACAGTCTTTGTCATGACTGTTGACATATCTGAAACAACGTGAACTGCAGGCAGGATTTTCAAAAGCATTCTCTATTTGTTTAACAGTGACTTGGGAAATTAAAATTGTTCCCAATACCAACAGTAATTTCAGTGAAGCTGCTTTAAAAACCCTTACTTTTTTCAGGATACTGGCACTATTCCATAGACCTGAAGTTAAACTTATGCTCACATTATTTTACCAGACAGAAACCAGTCTAAGCATTTTTTGAAATCAATAATTTTCCTATCCTTTCCACATATAAAGTGGTTCTGTTTTCTCTTAACTTCTCCATAAATCTTTAGATACTGTCAAAATGCCGCAGGATTTATATTCATTGTGCTTCATAGATGTTTCCCAGAGGTGCCAAAACAATAAACCATGGATAACAGATAAGTTATTGCTGATAACTCAACCAAGAAATATATGACAACTGTGATAGCATGGTTTGTTCACAGCAATTATTTGTATTCTCTGAGAGACGGAAACTATTCCAGGGCTTGGGAGCTCAAAGCATCTAATCCAGCTGCTAGGAGCAGAAGATACAGCCAGGCTGCAGAGATTGCTCATCTCCTTGTCATCACATGGGGGCACAGGCAATTATTTCTGTTGAGCCTGGGCGCAGGTTTCTCTCTGAAGGAACCTCAGACTGGTAGCACTTAATTTCTCCAGGGGGGAAACATAATTTGTCCTATTCATAAGCAAATAACTAGGTTAGCAATTAGCATGAGAAAGGCCCGTATGGTGGAAGGCAGAAGAGTTGGAACCTCCAGTGGCCACCAAACAACATGGCAAGGGCAGGTGGGTCAATAAGAGTGCCTTATGCCCTCGCTGCCTCTGTCCAAGGTCAACCAGGCAGAAGGGCTTTGCCAGGGAGGGGACAGGAGATGTGGGGAGCCCAGAAATGGTGCAGCCATTCTTAGACAATGGTCCACAGTGCAAGTGACTGCTGGGAGGTGGAGAAACCCTGTGAAGATTTGCAGTATCACAGGATCATAGAATGGCTTGGGCTGGAAGGGACCTCAAGATTCACCCAGTTCAAACCCCCCTACTGTGGGCAGGGTTGCCAACAACTAAATTATGCACTAGATCAGGCTGCCCAGGGCCCCATTAAACCCGGCCTTGAACACCTCCAATACGATATGAAATTAAAAATGGAACACGAGTATTTTATCAGCAATATATTTGTAGCACGAGTGGATTTCATATCATAATCACATGCAATAAATGCTCTCTGGAGACCAGCAAATAATCACGGACCTGAAAATCTCACGGAATGAAAGGCACTCAGTTCCCTCCCAGCAGCATAGCTTACAGGCAATGTTCATAAAACAAGAGTGAGTTTAAAAATAGAACAAATAAACAAGTAAGCACATCACTGTCCACTACTCCCCAGCACAGAATCTCTTCCTGAAAAATGAGCTGGCAGCAGAATTAGTTCCTCTGACTGCCACATCTGAGATATAGGGCAAAATTCATGCTTTTTTTCCCCCCTGTGTATGTACATGTAGATTGAGATGCCAGAGCTACACTTCATCTCACCTGAGTTCCCTGGATAGTCAGAAGAAAAGCTGGCCACCAGGCATCCAAACATCCAAATCACATCTGGAGGAGACTCTTCAACAGCTGAGGTAAAATCATAGAATCTTTTGAGAAGGGACCTTTTAAGTTCATCTAGTCCAACTCCCCTACAACGAACAGAAACACCTACAGCTAGATCAGGGCGCTCAGAGCCCTGTCCAGCCTGACCTTGGCTGTCTCGAAGAACACCACCTCTCTGGGCAACACATTCTAGTGCTTCACCACCCTTATTGTAAAAAAAAAATTTTCCTTATATTCAGTCTAAATCTTACCTCTTTTAGCTTGAAACCATTTCCCTTGTCCTATCACAACAGATCCTGCTAAAGAGTCTGTCCCCTTCTGAAAGGCCACTCTCAGGCTTCCCCAGAGCCTTCTCTTCTCCAAAGGTAGCTGATAATCCCTGAAACGCTCTGAACTCACCAATAAATTTGGAAGGGAGATAGATACAAGCTCTACTGCTTGGATTGTAAAGTTCTTTTATGCCTCTTGTCATCCTTTCTAATGAACTTGTAAACTTTCTAGCAGGAGCAGGCTCTTGCATGATTGCCAGGGATCACAGGTGCTGGCAATACAGCTGGCAATTACTCTGACAGTGGAAGGCCCCACCACAGCTTCTACAAATACTTAATCCCCCCTCATCTTCCTCCTTACAAGTAGGAGTCAGGACCAGCCTCTGAGCATGGGTATGTTTGCAGTTACTGCAAGCTGGCTTCTTAGCCAAGTAATCTTGATTGTGAAGGAACCTTGTCAGTCTGCATCCAGAGCTGCTGGGTGGGAGCAACTGGAGGTCCTGTTTTGCTTGTGCTTCGCTCAGCTGGTGTTGGTTTATTGACATTAGGGTCAATATGAACAGCATCAAACAAAAATGGTTGATGTGGAAAAATCACTGGTAGTGCCAAGGTTAAATCCAGTAGTTACTGACCTTTGTTTGATCAACAGAAATAGACTGCTATTCTTAAAAGTATTGTGTTGTTTGATTTAAAAAAAAAAAAAAAATACCAGCACTGTGTAGGTGTAATATAGATTGAATGATGAATCCTTACAGTCTTCTACCAGCAGTGTCTATATATCAAGGATTTCCCAATTTCTAGCATATAGTTTATATTATGAAATAGTAATTGTTATTACTACAGGAATCAATAGAAATGTAATTTCCATATAAAAGTAAGGCATTTGTGGTGGTGGCTATCTGTCTGGATGCACTATATGCAGACACTTAGGTATTTTCAGCCTAGCAGCACGCACATGCGGTCCCAAATCCTTCCGGTGGCTGTGGTAGCTGCAGAAGAAAATAACTCATCAGCCACAGAATTCTGGCGTTTCACGGGAAGTGGTTTATTTTTATATTCCATGACAACCATTTCCAGTACAATCTTTGTCAGAATGCCCTAAAACTATCACGGCACTTTTGTGAGAATGAACCACTGACGGTGAGAAGCCTGTGGTTCCATGGGAGAAAAGCGGTGTGAGAGGAGCCGCAGCAAAATCTTTCTATCGCAATCAGAAATGGTATTTTGGTTACTGAGAGTGTTTCATTTCAAATAGAAAGCAAGGTAGCAGAGTTTACTGAAGCCCACAAAGCGCGACCCGTTGTGTTCCGCAGTCGCTGTGAAGCTGGAACCGCGTGTCCGCAGAGCTCACCGTCCCCCTGGGAGCAGCGCTGGAGCGCGGCCCGCGGCGGGTGCTGGAGGCGCGGGGATGTATGTGCGCGGGCTCCGCAGCTGCAGCTCTCGGAGGCGGTCCCTAGGTGTCACTGAACACCGCGGCTGGCTGAGCGCAGGCCGAGGCGTTCTGCGCCGCGCTTGGAGTCTCGCTCTGGAGATATGATGCATTCCTACCGGCTGGAAATGTACAGCTTGCGTGTTTTAATGCGTACTCAGACCTTGCATTTCAGTGGTGAAATAATTGTCTATTGAAAATTAGGGGAGATGAGGTGCCGGTACCGGGCCCTGGGATGCCAGGCTGCCGCTGCCTCACATCTCCTGGAGGCCCAGTCCTGCAGCGTCTCACTTGGCAGGGAAAACTGCTGCTCTGCAGGGTACGGCCAGGCTGCTGTTAAGTTCCTCTGAACCTCTTTCCCTTTCTTTTTTCCTTTACAAAACGGCTTCGCCCCCACAGCCTGCCCACACCTCACACACCGCTCCTCCTCTTTCTGCCCAAGGTTTCCAGTTCTGTCAGAGCCCCTCGGGTCTCCATCACAGAATCACTAAGGTTGGAAAAGACCTCTGGGGTTATTTAGTCCAACCATCGTCCCAGCACCACCATGCCCACCGAAGCGTGTCACTCAGTTGTGACAGGTGGAGTTTCTGGTCGTCTGCCTTTACGTTGCGATACAGTGACCTGTGTGATACAGGCATATAATCTGCACTGAGGGACGTCTATCATTTCCCCAGACTCCCAAAAGCAAAGCATGAAGGAGTGATCTTATAGCAAGAAAGTTGTCAGTCAAGTGGAACGCTTCCCTTACAGAAATGAAAAATACTTGCAAACAATAAAAACACTCTCGGGGGGAAAGGAGACTCTGCTGAAAGTGGAAAAAGTGGTTCTCTGAAACTGAAAGAGAAAAGGTATTGCATCTAAAGTAGGAAAGGCAGGACGTGGTTTGTGCTTGCAGAAGAGAGGCTGTAAAGCAGAAACATGCTCCACCAGCAGATCCAGACAGGTGTTGCTGTTGCTGCTGCAAATAACACCAGACAAATAGCATTGCCTTGGATGGGAAAAACACCCGATTCCGAGGATTTATCCTCGTGGTCAGAACATCTGGCAACTTCCTGTATGGTGCATTAAATCGTACCCGAAGTTATGCTATCTTGAATTCTTAAGTGCTCTTTTCAGTGTACCAGGATGGCACAAGTTGAGCTCTATTTGGGCTTTGTTTCTTCACCCTTCATCATTATTTCACCTCTCTTATTGTGCTTATTTGGCAAAATTGAAGCAGAGCCCTTAGTTTGTGTGTTAAGTCTGGGTCTACGTGGACAAAATTAGAGCAATTTAATGTAGTTATTGTATTATTTCTATATCAAGTGGAAAGACAATACAAAAAATCACTGGAAGAAGTGGGTATCCATTGTACCATAGGAAATCAACGCTACTAACATACATAGCTGTGGATTTGTTGTAAAAGTCAACACATTAATAGTATGTGCAAGGCATGATCCTGTTCAACAGCTCTCAGGCTCTCACTCCTTGACACACTCTCTGATTATTAACACTATTCATGATTTGTACTGTAGTTGTGCCTAAGAACCAAGTCACAGAACTGGACTCAGCTGCTCCGTGCTGTATGAAGACAGGACAAAAAGCCAGTCTGACCCAATGAGCTTCAAGGTCTTCCCAGTGGGGAGGAGAAGGGCAGGTGAGCAGGCCATGAGGCACCACTCAGCACCTTAGGTCTCAGCACTGCAGCTGCTGTTAACACTGACAGCACACTGCTGTCACCTGCTTGGCCCTGGGACAGTGCTCGTGAGGCATCATAGGAACAGCATCTGAAGACAAGTGTGAGGATGTTCATAAAGAGTCATGCTAAGGTGGGATGGAGGCATCACAGGAGACACTAAGTTCGTGTTTGCTTTGAAAGTATTAAAATCAGGTGTCAATTTTTATGTGAGTAGAAAGGCTTTGGAAAAGCCAGTGGATCAGAGATGAGGGTGTTGCAGTAACTGAGATACAGTAGGTAGGAATCTGAATGAAAATCGTATCTGACTGCATGGACAAAAAACACATATCGTATGGATGTGGAGTCAGAAGACTTCAGGGAGCTCAGTATAAGCATACAGATGCGAAGAGGGGAAAGAAAACCACTGTCATGGGCATGAATGATAGCAAAGATGAGATGTTTCTGAGTGACTGAGCGGGATGGAGGAAGGCATAAACAGGAGATCTTGTGAGATGGGACAAACCAATTTTGACACCTGTATGTGACCAGAAGAACTGAGAAGATCTGAGTTTTGAGTTTGAGCAGCCTAGAAAAGCTCCAGAGCAGGGAAGTAAAATTCTGATCTCAGAAAAGATGACAGTTATGTTATTGTTTGTGAAAAGAATTACCTGCATTTTTTTTGTTTGTATAACTTTGAAAAATGAGATTATATGAGAAACCTAAGGTACACTTCCTGGTGAACGCTGCAAAATCCTGGGGAATGATATGAAAAGACCCCTAGGCACTTGCCGCAGCTATGCTGGCACATGTGCACCCATTCTCTTACAACAGCCAGTTCACTTGAGCATGAGTGAAGACCTCCTCCTGCCCAGAACTCCTCAGTCTTTTACTTGCTAAAAAATATTCTTATTTATTTTTTAATACTGAACAAGTTTAACTCTTGTTCTTTCATTCTGTCTCTTTCTGTTACTTCCTGCATATAAGCCAGGATGTAAAAGATTCAAGAACTGTGTCCCAAAATGTATTTTTCTATCAGATAATACACAAAAATAATTGTATTTCATATTTTAAATGCGTCACAATGGCAAAATAAGCAACAATGCAATATAGTTATGGCATATAATATGCACAGAATATAATTATCAAAATATGCAGTTGATTATGGTATAGGTATTTAATGAAAGCAAGTATAAGGGTAAGAAGAAAGATAATTTTTAAAAAGTTAAAGGTTAAGTTCTATTAGGGCAGAAGATCTTACCTCACTTAGGTAACTTTATGACTTTATAGCATCTACAGATAGAAATAATTGCATGAACAGTGCTGCAAAGTCAGCACTGGACCTTCTTTTTACTGTCTTATGGAGTAATATAAAATTATCTTAGTCTATGTAGTGTAAGTGGATGTAATAATAAAGTTGTAAATTAGTCCAAAGAAGGAAGAATTGCTTGGCTCTTGAATAATCAACTTGTTTTACTGACTTGTTGCTCGTGAAAAGCCCCAGCTCATTTCTGCCTCTGACTTACAGAGTTCCCTGGACACCTCACTTCCTATCTGTCCAACTAAAGCTAAGGCGGCACAATATTCTTGCAGTGGTTGTCATAGTAGCTAAACTACTGCTCAGACTGTTACCTTATTTTAGCACTAATATGGTTTCCTCTGTTACTGTAGACAAATCTGAAGATAAGATCATGAGCTGAAGCAGAAGTTACTAGCTCCACAAATGCAGGTGTAGGAACATGTTGCTATGTAGCAGTCCTGCAACTGCAAAAACATTGCAGAGGTTTTAGCAGCTCACAGACCCAAGGTAGTGGTACATTGCCACTGTAGGAATAGCAAGCTCCTGGCTGGACAGAAGGTTTACCTCCAGAAGACTCCTCACTTGAAAAACTGTTGAAAGTTTGACTGTTGCACTTGGAGATATCCCCTCCTTGGAGATGATCCAGAGCAAAACAGTAAGAGTGATGATAAGCTTGGAAACCTATGCCCTATGAAGAAAAGATGATCTGTTTGGGATGAGAAGATACAAAAAACTGATGAAGGGAAGAATCTTCTCTCCACACTAGCTGTGAGCAGCGCGCTAGCACTGCCAGCATCTTACACCATCATAGATCTAGTTAAGTCTCACTTCTTATTTAGAAGTGAGATGCTTTGAGAACTCTGTAACAAAGAAGAGGTGATCTGGGGCTTCATGAGCAAACATGCTAATAATAAACTAGTTGCAGCAAGAAATAATCAAGAATGCCATTAGGAATTTTTTCCTAGTCATCACAGTAACAATGCAGAGATTGCTAAGGAAGTTTATGGGTCCTGCAGGTCAGAGATGGGTTGTCACAGATATCCATGAGGAGTCAAGGATAGACTACACTCCAGTCCATTTCTTTGATTCCGTGGTTTCATGAATTATGTCAAAGAATTGCAAATGAAAAATGTTAATACTGCAAACGTCATAACAACTTGAAACACCACCTCCATACTTAAAAGACAAAACTTCTATCCAGAGAAAATCCATCTTCACTAAAGTTTGCTTCCATCTATAGTGGCTGCTTTTCATTTCAATATGATATCTGTATCACTAAAATATTATTAGTTCATCACTTTAAAGCGCTGTTCAAAACCTAGAATTCAAAATAGAATCACAGAATCATAGGACAGTTTGGGTTGGCAGAGACCATTAAGACCATCTAGTTCCAACCCCGCTGCTACAGGCAGGGACATCTCCCTCTAGACCAGGTTGCTCAAAGCCCCATCCAGCCTGGCCTTGAATGCTTCCAGGGAGGGGGCATCCACACCTCACTGGGCAGCCTGTTCTAGTGTCTCATCACCCTCACAGTAAAGTATTTATTCCTAACATCTAATATAAATCTACCCTCTTCCAGTTTAAAGCCATTTCTCCTCGTCCTGTTACCACATGCCCTTATAAAAGGTCCCTCCCCAGCTTTCCTGTAGGCCCCCTATAGGTCCTCCATTTAAAAAGATATCCCCCCCAAGACAACAACAAAAAAATCTCCAACCCCACACCCTATCCTTTACAAGTATTATCTTTCTTCCCTTTCTCCAACCTGCCACTCTCAGCACGGTACCCTCTGTGCACATGCAGCAGTGCATTTAATGCTGGACTCCAATTCCTCAAATCACAACCGTCTTTCTATGGGCAAGATCAGCTGTGCCTCTTTAAGCCTGCTGATGCTCTGGGATCAAAGGCACAGCAATGTGCTGCCTTTACACCTGATTGCTAGAGCGACAAATCAGATTTGCCTTTTAGTCCCAAATTCACCATGCAAAGTGCACCAAGATAATAAAAATTTCATTAAGCAGCTTTATTTTTTCCACATAAGAAACTTCAAAGGAAATGAGAATTTGGAGGAAAAGTGTATGATATAAGAAAAAATACAACTCCAAATAAAGGATACTGTGGAGAATTGGGAGGTTCTTTTGCAGAAGTGTTAACTGTTTGCAGCTGAATTATCACTCCAGAGCACTGAAAACCAGGCCAGTATTTTTTAACCAGTCTGAGCTATTTTCCACATATTGTTTATCAACACTAATCTGTGCTAACCTTACCAGAGAGTAACTAAGTGCAGAGTTGGACCATAAATATCCCGTTGCAAAAATTTTATCTTCTTTTTGTGGAGAGTGTATGTTTCCCTTCATGATACACATGTCAGGAATCAGCGAGTCCTAATTCCTAAAGAGACTGAATGATGGTGCAGATTAATTTGAAAGGAGACCATCTTGGAGCACTGCCAAGGATGACAGAATTTTTCTTTTTTGCTTCCAGGAGATACTAGCACCCTTTAGCTTCCCATTAGCACGTTGTGTAGAGCAGAGGCATCCTAAGGATCGCTCAGCCCTCATCAAGCCCTCCAGAGGAAAGCAGCTCAGTCCTTGTGGCCTTATAGGCAGAACATTTACACCGATACATGCAATCCTCTTAACTCATGTAATGGAAGACTGATTGCAGCAAGTAATTAGATATCAGCATATTCCAAAGTGACAAAGGCCTCAAAATCTGAAAACCCTTTTAATTCCATAGCTTGTTTCAGCCATAGTGGCTATAGCACATACTTTGTGTTCTGGAGATTTTATTTTGCTTCATCTTATTTTTTTTCTCATATGCCAAGCTCACTTCTTCTTGATCACTGACATGCAGAGTAAATCACAGCTTGCACACTTTGCTATTTTTGGTTTAAGAGATGTATTTTTTTGCATTACAAGAACATGCAATGGTTTGTTCTTCACATAATTTCCAGTGTATTTGTTCCACACTATTTCATGCATATTGAACAATGCAAAGCCTGTCTTGTTAACAGTAAAAAAAAGAAAACAAAACTAAGATGAAAAAATACAAGGTCAGAAGGAAAACAAATAAACAAACAAAATGAAACAAACCCTGGGCAATATTTTCCGAAGTGTCCTCTTAAAATAAGTGGTGGCTAGTGATATTGGAACATAAAATAACCTAAATCCCATATTTCTTGTCAGAACTGGCTTCTAGAAAGAAAAAATAGATTCCATTTAACTGTTTCATGTACTTATAATTTCAAAGTAAGAATGATAAATTAGTACAGAAAGTTTCATTTACATTTTTGCACCTCACTATTATTGTCTATACTTTTTGCAAGTCCATAGATTACCCATCTAAGGTTCATAACCATCGATCTTGCATCAAACTTGTGGCATTTTAATTTCTGATTTCCATCTGCTAAAACATACACCTTATATAAAATAAAAAACTATGACATTGAAAAATCTGTGGTGCTGGGGCCTGAATCCAGTCCATGACTTCATTTTGTAATACATGTGACTACATGCTTCTTTCATATTCTGACTGGATAAACAATTGTGTTTAATATTTGTCCTAAAAACGAGTTTGAAAGGCCTACTCGCTATTTGGTAAAGACAAGTTTTCCCACCCTGAATATATTATTTTCCGTGACTACCTTATTTTGTATTTAGAAGTCCCAGTAACAAAAACTGTCAAATGGAGTTTGTGTGTCAACCAGAGACTATCCAAAATACATCTGATCACAGGATAGAAGAGGCAGAATCCTAGACCCAAGAGTTGAATTAGAGTCATATCTGTTTACAGAACATCTTGAGATAGTATTGATATTGCACTGGCCTGCGCAAGAGCTCTCTGCAGTGAAATCACTACGGCTTGTTCGCATTTAAAGTTGGCACTTCGGATGTAAATGTTCTTTTATACTTACAAAAGAGAAGGCATACACTGCATATAATATAGATGGATTATAGTAATTACATTTTATTTCATTTAGTGTTCCTGGTTAACCTAAATCACCTCTACTGTGATTATGTGGGTTTCAAGAATTTTGACCAATGATGAATATTTTTCATTCAGCTTATTTTAAACGTTGCAGACAGTAGTTTATGCATTCTAATAGTATGGAGGGATTTCCATCACTTCAGCCATGAGATGGTGATACTTAAATTAATTTTGGCCCAACTACTATTAGGAAATCTGGTGTTCATTCAGTAGCTTTTCCCTAGGCATTACTCTGACATGTGCAATACATTTTCTGTCATGCAACTCATGCATCCAGTACAAGATAAAGAATCACTTTTACACAAATTGCTTCTGTTCCAGTGAAAGTTTCTGCCAGTCAGGTAAGCTTCCTTTTTGTTCAGAAGTTATTCTTTTGGACAATTGCCAGCCCCAAAGCTTCAAATGTAAAGCCATATACGAACAATAATATGATCAATTCAACTAGGAGACTGTTTTCAAACAAGGGGTTATGGATTTGGGTTGGGTTTTTTTTTGTTGTTTTCACATTTCTGCTATTTTTAGAGGTCATTTTGGTCTTATTTTCTTGCTTTTCTCTTAAGGCATGTCAAACATTTCTGGGTTTAATGAATGTTGATTTTTTCATAATAACTTCTGGAGTTCAGGGTTAAGAAAGCTATCAAGTATCAGGAAACTTAAGATAAAATTACAGGAGTTGTTACCGCTTCAACTGCATGTACAAAGGAGACATGCTTGCCATGGATGACTGACTTCCCAATCATTCTAAAAACATATTCCAAATTGACACTATGTTTTTCCCTTCAAACTTTTTTTCAAAGGAATTATTTAGTATGGCCAATTACCTGTAAGAACCATGCTTGTTATAGGGGTAATTAGTAGACTACCCACGTTATCCTGAGATTGGCTGGAGGAAAGACTAATTTGGAATTTTTCTTTTATGGATACTCTTATATTATTTCACCTGCAAACTACATAGTTCTACATCTTTGTGTGGGCTTCTAGGTTTAGGTTACCCATGCCTGTCTGTATTTCATTTTACACAGTTCATTTCTCTCTATACAGTTTGTGCTGACCTTGACATTTTGAATCTTAAAAGTACTTCAAACTTTCTGTTGTTGTTGTTTTGTTGTTTGGTTGGTTGGTTACTGTTGATGATTGATTGTTTGGTGGTGGGGTTTTTTTTAGATTTTTGAAGTTATTAAAGATATTTTGCAATTATTACTGACACTTTACTGTATAGGCTGGAATTGACTTGACTTCAGTATCAGAATTGATATAACTATCAAAACTAAAATTAAGGAAGAGAGAAACTAGAAAATTGTAGTGTCCCTTTCATGTGGATTGCTTCTTTTACAGATATGCTTATGTTAATAATTCGCTGCAGGGCAATCCCTGTACCCAACAGAAATTGTCTTGCTGCTTGGCTTTGAAGAGATTTATGGAGGAATGGTACCCTTCTCACCTTCAGAGGAAGGAGAAATGTGCTGAGCCTGGGGAGAGGTTCACTGGTGGTATGAGGGGGAGAGATCCCTTTTCGCTGAGAGGACTATGGCCACCAGGATCTCAGGGCTGTGTTGTGCTGAAATCATTTCAAAGGCATTCACATGCTGTCATTGCTGTGGCCAGCCTCAAGTCATTTGCGTTCTTCAGAAAGAGATTTATGACTGCAAGGCAGTTAAATTACCTCACTACTGAATGAGTGACAAAGGGTGGCAAAGAAAGTATAACAGATGCCATTGGCCAGAGCAAAAAATACTTTGAAAAAGAAAAGACTTCTACATGACTGTCCCTTGTCCTAACCAGCAGAGCAACAAATTCATCTAAGCAGTGCAAACCTCACTGCTTACATTTAGTGCTAGAAGCCCTGATACCACATTACACATCAAGGAAGTATGTTCTTGTTGTTAATACAGCTTCCAAAACTCTGGGTGGATTTTCCTCCTCAAGCTTTATCTGCTTCAGACTGTGATTACTCTATAACATGAGCAAGTGTTCCAGTCTTACTACAGCTGAGAGACAAGGTGGAAGGGCTTCCTCTCCTCCAACCCAGGCAGTGATGGAGGGACTAATTTCTGTCTGCGTGAGGGAAGCAGTAATTTCCCAAATATTGAGACATTGTTAATGTTCACAATAAATGAATGGTGAGGTGCATCTAGAACGTAGATGAGTCTGATTCTGCTGTTATTCTTCCTGAAATGGCATAAGAAATGTGTGAAAAATTCAAGATGGAAAGTGATGTGATTAAGTTTACTGTTTTATTTTTTTTCTAATAATGTCTAATATGCAGTGTGCCCTTGCAATCACAGCTAAGCAGTGAGCCAAAGTCTCATGGGAGGTAACTAACTCCAAAATTTTTTTATCTGAGCAGTAGCAGCTCATTCAGAATCCATCACTATGCATGTCTATTTATTGATATTTTTCCCTATGTGAATTCTTTTGCATTTATTGACATTTAATTTCATCTGTCATTTTGTCATATGATATTGTGAGCTTCTTCAGTAGCATTCTGCATTCAGCTTTTATTTTGAATCCTCTGAATAATTTTGTATCCAGTGCAAACATTGACCTACCTAGTAATGTTTTTATTCCAGGCTAATTCTGAATGTGTTGAACAATATAAAATCCAACAGTGATCCTCATAAAATTCTTCTCAGAGTTGTGATCGTGAACATTTATTCTTATCCTTAGTTAGTCCAAACCCTGATCTTCTCTCTAAGCTAGTAAGAGCCTGCTATTTCAAATAGTAAATCGAGAGAAATACCATCAAAAGGTTTTGAAAGTTAAATGACATCATAAAGAGCAGTTTATCCCTTCTCCCAGGACATTTATACATTTAAGCTTTTAAAAATAGGACTTCCATGTGCCAGACATCCAAAAAAAAGAAAAAAAAAAGAAAAAAAAAGGATGGATAGAGACAAGAGAGATAAATGTTCTGGTAGTTTTATCTTTGCTCAACATTGCTATTCCTTGCTAGGGATATCCTTTGCCATGGAGACTTAAACTCTTCTATTGTATAGCATCCCTTGTTCCCTCCCCAGCTCTGCTAAGACCTTCTTACCTCATCCTAAATCTCAGAATCCTAGCCTAAAAGCACCCAGTTCTACGGTCCTCTTGTCAGGGTTTATCATCTCTTTGCTCCCCAGGCTCTCCCACCAAAGAACATCTCTTTCTTACTTAGAGGGCAGCTCCTTCACAACAGGTAGCTTCATGGAAGATGTCTGAGATCACTTAGTGTTGAAGAATAAAGCCCTATGGCTTGGGTGTGGTGGCACAAATCCCGCGGCACTTTGCCACCATCAGCTCCTCCAGGCATAGCCAGAACCACTGGCTGCTGGTCCTCACCACCTGCAACCTCCACTTCAGCACAGCTGAGCAGCAGTAAAGCCAGAATTACTTTCAGTGCCCACCTTACTACCTAAGTACTACCTTGGATAAAATTGACTCTTCAGTGCTGTTGTAGTAGCAACATCAGCAGTGCACACATCTTGAGACACCTAGTAATGATCTTCAATGAGAAGCTGAGGAAATTGATTAAGCCAGCAATCATTTTTTCATTTACAACATCTTGTGCCATTATTCTAGTATGTTCTACTTTACTAGCACATAGTGGAGTAACTATTCTGCTTCGTAAATGTGCAGTTTCAATGGTTTTAATCCCAAACCTCAGTGTAATTATTTCTGAGAAAACCATGATTTTTCTTCTGGGACACAAAAACATTTGTTAAGAGCTGATTAAGTGTTATTAACAGTAATTAGCATAGTTTGGTAATTTGGAATTTTGTACAACTGAAATTTTAGTCTCTCCTTTTTTTTTTTTCACTACAAATGGATAGAGACCTGCCTGCTAATCTTTCCCTAAACACATACGACTGTACTTTTCATAGATTTTAGGGGCAAAAAAGTACAGTTTTGATGCTTCTTCATGCTATTGGCCACTTTTTCCATAGCTCATAATTTTGGTCAGCCTACAGAAACATCTCTCACTTGCATGATGTGATGAAGAGGGAAGACAAGTGGGGATTGTTTAAAGGATTTCAAATCATGATCTCAATCTACTATTATTAAGAGACAAATGACAATTTCTAGACGTACACTTCACAACATTTTTCATGAAAACCTCACCCAGACTACAAATAGATTATATAGACTTGTCATTAGCATAACTGATAGATATATATTTAATTCCTATGGTAGGTACAAGAAGAAGCCCACATATAAACAACGTAAACCTAATCTGAAGAGGCTGAGAAATGCTCCTGCAAAAGTCTGTCTTTTAGAAAGACTGGTAAAGCTTAGGCAGTCCCTGTGTAGGTCATGACCATCAAGGATGAGCTTTTATAAGAATGGGCTTCTGATTTCACTTTTCTTACAAAGTCTGAAAATAAAGACTAAAAGTTATATTTAGCTCAATAGCATAATGTACTGAGTAGACATGAAGATGTTCAAAACATTTTCTGCTGGTTCCCATTTTAGGTATTTGTAGATGTCTTTGTTCTGTAGTTATCTTCTACATTATTGCAGGAGAGCATCTTTTGGAATGCTATTTCTGAAATTCTTCCTGGTTTAATTTTGTCACTTCTCAAAAACCTTCATAAAAGTAGTGTTCAGAAAAAATAGTTGCCCTTGGGTTGAGAAGTTGTGTATCAAGTTTGACCCCGTAGTATATTTTTGCTGCTACATTTTTAAAATCAGACTAATGCTACTGCTGATAGATCTTTCACTATTGCAGCAGTAGAGAAGGCTGTTATGGGATAATACATACACCATCTTCATCAGATAAATAAAAGATTAACTTCTGTATGTGTGATCTGTAGAATACAGATAAATGAAGTAATAAGAAAGAACTGAACCTGAAACACATTTTTATTCCTCAACTTGTGTGATACAAGGAAAACAGTAAGGATCAAAAGATCAGTATGATTAGTTTCAAGAATTCTGCAGTGTGTTTCTGATAATCTTCCCAAATAAATTACTGCTTTTTCACTCCTTTTCTACTAAACTTTTCCTCCCACTTGCTGCCATTAGCTGTGCTGATCCAATACTGCTTGCCTTACTTGCAGGTGTACTCTAAACAGCCCTTTCAAATGATGCCCCAATGGATTATCTGAACAATTTCCCACTGAAGGCAGTGAGTAACTACTGAGTGAGGTAATGTAATTTCAATGAATCAGTTCCATCTGAAATGTCAGATAATGGCCAAACTAGATAATGGAGAATGGAATCCAGCCATATCCCTTTGTGAAACACCAGTTTAATGTGAAATAAAAGCCATTCATCCTTCCCACTCCCTGAATCACATCAGTTGAAACAAAGCAGAAATCTGTCAATGCTGAAATTGAAGTGAAGGCATAGATTCAAGGAAGGACATAAGTAACAGCAAGTTGGGTGGTGTGATAGCAGAAACCTGAAGGGAATATAGCTTACCTTTTTTTAGACATGTGTTTAGTGTGTGGGCACTGTTCAGTAGTCTGAAAGACATTGGCCACCCTATTTAGATATTGGTTTAATGGCTTGAACCATAACTAGTAAAGAAAATATTCAGTTTCTCCCCTCCCCTTTTTACTATGAGTGGAGGTCAAGTAATCAAGGTCAAACACATCTCTCTGAACTCCAAAGGGAGTTCCATAAATATCTGGTTCCAGTGTAGGATGTAACGTTGAAGATGCTTTCTCTCCTCTTCCTAACAACAGCTGTTGTCAATCCCCAGTGAAGAGCACAAATTGCACAGAGTGTGGGAGAAAGTTAGCAGAAGACTCTCTAACATAGAGCTGTGATTAGGGCACAGCTCAAGAAGTGATGGATGCTGATTTGAGCCATCTCAGGTGTTGGAAAACATTACTCATCCCCATCCCCTATCCAAGGCATGCATCTGGGTCATAAACTGCAACTGGACATGAAGGAGTTTGTGGCAGAAAAGTTTGTTCAGAGGATGCTAAGGTGATGCTAAGAGGATACATCCACTCTCCCCATCATACAGTGTGATGAAACAGTTCTGTCAGTGAGGGGTCTCCCAGAGAAATAATGTATGAGAACATCTGCTTTGGAGTGTGTGCCAAAGAGAGTTGAGGACCTGCTGAGATGGGACAATTCAGGGTACTTGCACAGCTTAAAAAGAATAATAAGTCTTCTGAGTGTTGTGGTCATCTTAAATGTCTTCAGGAGTAGGGGCTTTGAGTAGAGGCAATGGATAGGTAGAAAAGGAGATTTGTCGTTCACACTTAGGGACCTGAAAACTGCCCAAGTGCTGGATCTGAAAGCTGCCTAAGTGCTGGTTTGGCTCTCAATTCAAGCTATGCTCTGAATAACAATCAGGTCAGAGAGCTTGACATAGAACATCAAGACCCGAGATGGCAAGAAATGAGCTCTGTGGAGGCTGGAAGCCAGAGCAGCATTTCAAGGCAAGAGTGTGACAAGAATGAAGACTTTGATGGTGCTCAGTAGGTATGAACTATAAGAGGCTGTGTTGTTCACGCTGAGAGATCCATTTTGGCAGTAGAGATAAATTAGAAGAAACAGTTTTCAAGCTGATGTTGTAAAAATACTAACAGTGTTTTGTAAAAGGTTTACTCTGGTAGGGAAAAAGAGAGAAATGACTTGTAAAAGTGATAACATCATTGTTAGCTAATACGATCTGTCTGCTATGAATACAGAACACACTGGAAAGAACACAGACGAAATACAACCATCATTTCCTAAGAGCCGTTGAAACCTACGCAGGTAAAGAAAGAAAAATGATTTTGATTAGATTAAAAAAGATTATGCCTAACATTAAAATGAACATGCATTCAAATATCTTTGCATGTATGTAAGACATGGAAAGATTCAGTCTTGCAAGCTGATCTTGCCTGGAAAAAAACTTGATGACTCAGATAGTATTGTGGATCATAGTACAAAGTGGGCAAGGAACCAGTGAGGGGTTAAGTGATAAACTGGAAGACACTAACCCTCTGCCCTCAACACATCCTTAAGCACACAAAAACCCCATTTGGCCAACTCACTGCATGATGATAGACCTTTGTACCATTTTATAGCCCACTCATTGAGCTGAGATGCCACATGTCCACAACAGCAGCATTAGCTGTTGGAGCCTAAGGGATTCAGTCAGTGCCATCATTACTGACTTGAAGACAAACACAAATACATGGGTTAGATTGGAACAGTAAGCCAGGAATTTCAGTATGCACAGAATGAAGCTGCTCCCTCTGAAATAGCTCTGCAAGGAAGGCTTCAGCAGAACGGGGGAAATTTTGGAAGCAGAAGACACAGATGGGAGGAAGGTTCCTACAGCACATCCCAAATTCCACTCGGACGCTTTTTCTTTGCACTGTGGTGCAGAGGCCAATGCTGTGTCCAAGCCTGCAGCTTGAGTCAAACAGGTACAAGACCAGAGTCTTGAAATCAGTATTAAAAAGATTGTAGAGTGAGATGAACGAGAGCAGAATTTGACTCTACATCAGAGCTTTATACACATTGCTCTTTAATTCTTGTTTATTCTTAGCAAAGAAAGCAGGAAGTTCAGAAAACGAGAAGACTAATCACAATAAATTGATTTTAAAGCTAAAAATAAAAGGCATAGTAGTGCACTCAGGCATAGCATCAGAGACGCTGATTCACTGCACTTAATGTAAAGTTAAAATTCTGAATTAACTCTTGAGAGATGGAGCTAGGGAGGGGCAGAATGACCACAGCTATCTTCACTTGAGGATGGCTGGGATAACTGGACTCCTGCAGCACTGAAGTTCTGCAATAAGTTGTGCTCTGTGTGTTGCTGAGATATTTTGTTGAAATTTCTACCTGTGTGTTCCCCCAACATGGAGACTTAATCAAGCTATTTCACTTTTCCTTTCTGATAGAGGAGACAAAAAGAGATGTCAAGTTTATTGCATCCCTAACTTCTATGACATTCAATTACTTAATAATATTACCAAAGGATTCTCAGAAACCTTGCTAGCTCAAGGCACCAATGAAACAAGAAAAAGGTCTTATTAATTCAGTGCTGTCTGATTTTGTTCTCCTAACTTAAATCTCACACACCGGCATGTTAGTTCTCAAAAGTCACTCAGAACAGTCAAGAATTATGTTTTGCAAAAAATACATGTAAATTCTTAAGATGTCAAGTTAATCACTCAAAAATTAATAGATTCCCGGTTTAAGATTTAAGATCTGAGTAACTTTATGCAATATGACACAATCTTCAGGAATATGATTATTTCCTTCCTTTCCCCTCTCTCAGAAGAATTCTCCTACATTTGGAATATAAATTAAAAAATAGATTTATAGGAAAAAAAAGTTTGGAATGGACCTCTGGATGTCATCTCCTCCCATCCTCCACTCAAGGTGGGGTTGACTTCAAAGTTAAGTGAGGCTGCTCAGGGACTTGAGTTTTGAAAGGTTCTAGAAATCAGTAGACCCTGTTTCTTCCCCAAAATCTTCAGAGCTGAAGGGGATATCTGAAGCACTGAAGTCAGACTTGAGAAAATTTGTAGAGATATTCCAAAAGAATGGAAGGCTGCTACTGCAGGTCAAGCCACAGAATAAGTCGCTTTGGATTCTATCAAAAAGTAATTAAAAAATATAATTCAGAATATTCAGCATGGCTTTGCAGAAGGTAAATCCAAAGAAAGAGTCTTGCCTTTTATTGGTGCTGTAGGTTGTTAAGGAGAAGACAAATCTTTTTTACAGTGCAACTATTTCTATGGCATAGTATTTTAACCAAAAACTTGCATTATGTGTAATTCACCACACACACATCACTTAAATATAGACAGCATGCTCAGTGGCAGGTCTCAGAAAATAAACTGATAAAGATGTTAGCCAGATAGTTACTAATAGGATATCAATTCTCTATCTAAAGCTGTTCATGTGACTGAGATGATATAAAATCATTGCTGATGTGCTTGCAAATGACACAAAAATTGGCAAGGTAGTAAATAATAAGAAAAAATATATTTTATATAGTGGTTAGAACTGTAGAGTAAAATATTTCAACTTCCACAAAATGCTTTTCAATTCAGTTATATGCAAGGCAATGTCAAGAATATCTACAATTTGGAAGACTGGTTTAGAAAGTATTGTTTCAGAAAATGATTGGATGTCATCTCAGATAACTGATCAGGGACGGAAGCAATCTTGCCTCACACACAGTAAATATATTCCTAGAATATTTCTTCCTCGTTTTGTTTCTGTGCTTTATGGAGGGAGTGGAAATCATGGAAGGATTTCAAAGGAAACCTTTAAAATTATTCAGGGGTGCAAAAACTGAGGTGGGGGAAAACACACTACCTTTATCAGGAAAGTTGGAGTTTGCAGAGGACCACAGCCATCTCCATCCCCAGGGATGAATGACAGCCCTTGCCACATTGGCAAAACAAAAAGGTTTTCATTAGGAGTTGTTTCATTAAGAGTTGGAGTTGTTGGAGCAGGTCCTGCAGTTTTTGGAGCATGTCCAGAGGAGGGCCACGAAGATGATCAGAGGGCTGGAGCACCTCCCCTATGAGGAAAAGCTGAGAGATCTGGGGCTCTTCAGCCTGGAGAAGAGAAGGCTCCAAAGAGACCTTATATTGGCCTTCCAGGACCTGAAGGGGGCCTACAGGAAAGCTGAGGAGGGACTTTTTATAAGGGCATGTAGCGACAGGATGAGGGGAAATGGCTTTAAACTGGAAGAGGGTAGATTTAGACTAGATATTAGGAAGAAATTCTTTACTGTGAGGGTGGTGAGACACTGGAACAGGTTGCCCAGTGAGGCTGTGGATGCCCCGTCCATGGAAGCATTCAAAGCCAGGATGGATGGCGCTTTGAGCAACCTGGTCTAGAGGGAGGTGTCCCTGCCTATAGCAGCAGAGCTGGAACTAGATGATCTTAAAAGACCCTTCTAACCCAAGCCATTCTATCGTCCTATGATTCTGTAAGATAATGTGTCCTCCTGACTAAGAATGTGATGGTGCTCTGAAAATGCTGTGTATTTAGACAAAATAAAAATGACTTGTTCTCCCTGAATAAGGTCCTGCTCTTGCATGTGGCAGGGAGACAACAGACCAAACCCAGCCCATCTTGCTTCCTTAGTGTGGTAGCAGGAGAGGTGAATGTCATGATCCTGACCGACACGCTGGTCTCCCCTGTCTTTTCTGTCTCTCTCCCCTCTGAACTGAAGACACTGTGTGTGCACTTTCCAAACAGCAAGGTAGCCCCCTCTTTTTTTACAAGAGACTACCAGAGCACGGCTGTCTCTGGTTTCTTTCTGAAATCACAGGGTTTCTCACAACCCTTTCCTCTCTCCAAGTGTCTTCTGCTCTCTGTCCTTGATAAACTTTGGGAGATCCTAGCATAAAGACAGGGCAGTCTTTCATAGATGCATCAACTGAAAAAGCAATCCTGAAGTCCTCAAACCAGCTTTGAGCCTACTCTGATTGCTCCTGGTACGTGCTGTAGTTATACTTGCCCTTTGTGTCCTGTCTGTGACAGCCTCATAAAACTAACCAGGGTTTTATGCTGGCTCAAAAATGAGATCCCTTCTCTGCCCTACTGAACACTGAAATTGGGTAGAGGACAATACCTGTAAATTCATGGACATTAAACAAATGCAGCAGTTATATAAGAAGTCAGAATTTAGAAGGATTCTGTTTGCTTAGAAAAATACTAGATGTCTTATAATTTCAGCTCTGAATTTAGTGAAATGTAATTGCCACATTCCCAAAGAGAGAAAAATAAAAAGAACAAAACCCTCTTTTTTCCTAGAAAATACTGCTTGAGCATAATTGAAGGGATTGTCCTGCTCTGCTCTGCACTGGTGTGGCCTCACCTCAAGCACTGAGAGCAGTTTGGGGCACCACAATATAAGAAGGTCATAAAACTATTAGAGAGCATCCAGAGAAGGCCTATGAAGATGGGGAAGGGTCTGGAGGGGAAGACGTATCAGGAGTGGCTGAGGTCCCTTGGCTTATTCAGCCCAGAGCAGAGAAGCTGAGGAGAGGCCTCATGGCAGCTGCAGCTCCTCACAGGGAGCGGAGGGCAGCGCTGAGCTCTGCTCTCTGTGACAACAATGGGACCCAATGCAACAGCATGGAGCTGTGTCACAGGAGGTTGGACACTGGAACAGGCTCACCAGGGCAGCGGTCATGGCATCACGCTGTTGGAGTTCAAGAAGTGTTTGGACAACTCTGACCCTCTGACATAGGATTTGAATTTGGGTGGCCCTGAGCGGAGCCAGGAGGTGGACTCGATGTTCATTGTGGGTCACTTCCTGCTAGGGATATTCTATGATTTTATGATGATCCATTAGCTGATCAATGTGAAAGAAACTGAGAAAGATACAGAATGGAAACTTCCAGAGTACAATCCTGGTGAACTAAAACTGATGTTTAATTTTGTAGCATTTTTCAATCTATTCCAAATCAGGACAAAATGTATGTTATCAAGTGTGCATTATTTGTAGATGCCCAAGTAGAAACACTGGGCTTTGCTATTTGTACGTCTTACTGTGTCCTTGCAAAATAAATTAAAATAATTAAAATAAACAAAAACTTGAATACTTTTGGCTGGACATTGCAAAATGGAGATGGCAAAGATTAGTGAATTCCATAACAATTGTGACCTCATGGTCCAATTTTATCAGGTGCATCAAATTCCATAGACAGAAAAGCTTGTGTTTCTTTACCCTTTTCTCTGGAAACATGTAACTTCAGAGTCCTACCCTGGGTTTCTATGACTGAAAACCTCAAATCATATGCCAGTGGTACATACATAAAGTGGTACAGAGGTAGAAGTTCCTGCAGGTGAAATCCTGATAGCAATGAAGTCCTGATCACATTAGACACGTTGGAAAAAACAGATCAAAATTCAATATCAAAATTCAAATTTCTTTACTGTTCTGATTTTTGCATTTTTTTGTTTGTGGAACACATGGAGTGCCATCATCTGTCTATTTCACTTCGTTTTGACAAGAATCTTCTTCAGTATCTAAGAAAAGTAAATTATAATAGATTATAGTTTGAAGTGTATTCCAGTAACCATAGTTTCATGATTTTTTAGTTAAAATCTATTCTTTCCCATGGCCTCACTCTGCTTCTTGTTGCTGCAAAAGGAATATCAGATCTTCTGAAAATGCATTTAAATGCGGATTGGATAGCCCATATCCAAAAGTTTGGCTGTACTATGCTGATGATTATTTCATATTTTGACCCTTCACTCCAGAGCACTTATTCATATTCAGGGAAACATTTCAAACCAAGCAGCTGTTCATATTTGCTGTGTAGAAAACGAAAGCCCTTCACTTTCTCTCACCATCCTGCTAGCTAATACTTTGCTAGTGATAGTAGCATGAGAAAACGCAGGTGTATTTTTTAACTTCAGTTTTATACACAGCAGGTTTACTGTCCTATCCACAAATCAATTTTGATTTATTCTATGCATCTATGGTATGAGATGAATGGCTTCCACCTCAGTACCACAAGTTTAAATAAGCCATAAATCACTTTTTGCCGGGGTTCGGATACATAATAGGTCAAACTGTCTTAATGTTTGTGTCAGCCTGTCATAAAAGCACTTACAGAAATCTGGAATACCCATTCTCCCCATCCAAAATCTATATTTACTCAATAATCTTTTGTTCTTCTATTTGTTACTTTTTCTTGAGACAAAACACACGCAACTTCTGTTTTTAGTTCAGCCTTTGACAAAGCACGATTTAAATTTGAAATGTTTAAGTCAAGTCATGATGTCTGCAGAAAGTCTTAAATGCAAAGTGAATATAAGGGATTTTTAGAAATTGAGCAGTGAAAGAATAATTTGAACTTTTATAGTATTAGGCAGTGTGAAGCCATATTGGTTTAGTCCATTGAAATGCAAATATAATTGTTCCAGAATTATGTTGCCTTATAATCTTTTGGAGATTTACTGGATTAGGTACCTGCGTAGTAAAAATAAATGCATGAAATCAATAGTATTTATTTTGCTGTAAAACATTTTAAACTGTATTCAACTTTACTTTCAAAATACTTTTGATTAACTGTTAAAGAGTTTGTTAGTTGATTTTTCTTTTACAAAGAATGTTTTCTTTCACACATTATTGATGTCATTAGTATAAATATTTATTGCTTTGTTCCAGGGCTGCAGTATGTAGCCCTAATTCACAGAAATTCTTTTTGCCCTCGACTGCATTTCTCTTTGGCAGAGAATGGCCTTTAGGCATATTTTCAGGATCAGGTGGTTGCAAAACAACCCGATAACTTCTGGTAATATTTCTCTTTTTGGTTAAAAAAAAAAATCAACAATTCTATGGTTTTAAAAAAATATCTGGATTTTATTTTGTAAATGGTATGTGACAGACCTGATCCCAGCACATTTTAAGAACTGAAACTGGGACATGTCTGTCAGCTTAGCATGCATGAAGACAAAAGTGGAAACCACGATACTGATGGGTAATAACCTTCCTCTTCTTTTTTTTTCTGAAAGAACACTCTGATTCAGTGTATCATAGCTGATGATGTCCCAAGCAACTGAAAAATATGTCTCCAGGAGGTAACTATACCTCCAGAGATGGTGAGTTAGTTTTATTTTTGTGGTCTTTCTTGATTTGCTGGAGATCAGCTACAAGAAAAGTGGCTGAGGGGAACACCTGTCCTTCTTGCTACTGAAGACATTGACTATGTAAAGAGAAGGCCAAGGTGAGCAATGAAGAGTTCTGTTGATTGAATTCCACAGGAAGAATTTAGAAACCAGATTTTGACTGGCAAATACTGTATGGCCTGCTCAGCCTGATGGTTCCTGGAGCAAGGAATCAGTTTCCTCTCATTTTCTGTCCATCCCCCTGTACTTAGGGTCTGATACAGGATTGACGTAAGTGTGCTCATCCCTTGTCTTAGCAGATGCCTTGACAGAGAAGTTATATGCAGTTTAACCCAATGATACTCCAGTATTTTGGTGGTGTCATCCTTCCCTAATGGCCAGGAATGTGCCACATTGCATTGCAGTAAACCCAGTCTTGCAGGAACAAAAGTGGCATGGTCCTGATACTTCAGTAATGCTTTATGATCTTAACTGTTATCAGTGCCAACATCATAGTCTGATCTTCCAGTTCTCCTGCAAACTGAAATTAGTAGAATTTGGTAATAACATATTTGTAATTTAACAACAAAGAAATAACTATTTATTGTGAATATTGTTTTGTTTTCAGTGAAGTGGCAGAATCAATTTTTTTTAATTGTCTACCAAAATAATTTTTATAAGATATTTTTCTACATTAAATCTGGTGCCAGTTTTGAAGTCTGGTTTGTTTTAAAATCTTACCTTACCAACAGAGCATCATACACACATACAGCTTAACCAGGATACAAAGTCTACCTACATTATAAAGACTTTCTCTAACAAAGAGCCTTAAAACTAAACAAACAAACAAACAAAAAACCAGCAACAAAAGAAACCTCACAGATAATACAGATCTGTAACTACCGATTAGGCCCTATTAAATATATTAGACTATTTTGTTTGCTTGTATCTATCATTTATAGGTATGTAGATTAAACCAAAAAATAGAAACATCATTTACTCTATTCTATAATTTCATAATAATGTTTTGCAACCTTTCAATATATAAAAAGGAATTAATTATTTAAAAAACGGAGAATACGGGCCTGTATTGACAAGACAAGATACAATAGTTTTAAACTGAATGAGGGTAGATTTAATCTGGACATTAAGTAGAAATTTTTCATGATGATGGCAGTGATGCATTGGAGCAGGTTGCCTAGAGAAGTTGTGGATGCTCCCTCGCTGAATGTGGTGAAAGTTATGTTGGATGAGGCTTTGAGCAACCTGATCCAGTGGAAGATGTTCCGGCCCAACACAGCATTCTACGATTCTATGAAATTTTTTAAAATTTTTTCCTATTACATATTGAAAATGCCTACTGGAAGAGCTGAGTACACTCAACTCACACCTTTGAGCAGCACCATTCACACAGAAGATGTAAACATACCAGGACCGTTACAGCCCATGAGGTCTGTTAGTGCAAGAAGGGGAGAGCAGCTCAGAAGCTGAGGACTCGGGGGGGGGAGTCACACTGAGGGCCCCTTCATCTGTTTGGTACTAATGAAGTGTCTGATTGAAGAGCTCTACCAATCTCAGCTGAGACAGTCTAGCAGTTGAATAAAAGACTGGATCAGGGACTGTGCTCAGCCATCCAGTTTGGTTGTGGTGGAAGATAACCATGAAGGACCACTGTGGGGGGAGGGACTGGTCCCTCCAGGGGCTGAGGGAAAAAGCTTGCATCTGCCCAGGCCCTACCACTGCATGGGTGCTCTGAATGTGAACAGATAGACATAACAAAACAATAGAAAGGAGAAAAAAAAGAGAGAGGAACTACAGGAAAAAAACAGACATAAACTTCAATAAACTTCCAGTCAATAAACATATCCTTTTTGCATAACTTGTTGAATCCATGGTCAGTGCTAAATCTCAAAAATTGACACGTTTCTGATTGTGTGAGGCACGGGTTGTCTGAGTTCTTCTTTGAATGAGTGCCCAACCCCATGGATGACTTTGAGGCATAATGCAAAAAAACAGATGAGTCAATTTTTCTCAAACCAGTTTTCTCACTGGGAAAACATTCCTCCAGGTCACCCGTCAGTGAGTACTTATTTGCTCAGTAAATGCTATGGCAGTAAGATTTATGACCATGTCATTAATAACACTGATCGACAAAGAACTTCCTCAGAACTCTTTGATCTCCAGACAAACAAGATACATGTGTAACAGAGCGCATTATAAATTTATAGCCAAACATGTGCATTTGGAGCAGGCTTGGTTTTTTTATCCCTGTGATCAGTATCTGGGGCTGACCCATGCTTACTTTGGTGGCTTACTTTCTGAGTGCTGTTTTTATCTCTTACAGGACAGAACAGAAGGGGACTCCTCTTTGGAAAACTAGGGTGACTCTCTAAGCTGGAATTTGCTAAAGGTAAATCCATTATTTTGTCTGTACCGAAGAAATTAGATCATAGTTCTGATTGGCTTCGGTTAAGGATCATCTTCGTCATTTTCCATGTTGTCTGAAGGCATCCACTCCTCAGCTGCCCTGCAGGAACTGTGAGGGGGAGAGGGAGGGAGGCCTCGGCAGACATAAATGCAGTGCTTCGATGCTCCTTTTTATTGAGGCTATTTTGTATTTCATGACTCGCTGCTGTTTGTGCCTTGTAGCAGCTGTAGGAGTTTCTATTTATTAGAACCAATGACAATTAGTCTTCTTTGTAATAAAACAGTTTTCAGTTGTAAAATGAACTTGTGTCCAAGGAGAGAATTTTCCCAGTTAATTTGGAAAAAAATCTAAGGAAAAAATGGTCTAACAAACATATTTCTTCCTTCTTTGGTCATCTACTTTTTTTTTTTTTAATTTATATTATAAATAGGTTTTCCTTACACTATACTTCATGTTATGCATTTCTGACATCAATGAAATATTAACAGGCAAAATACTGTCGAATGACTGATAACTTTCATTCTGAGAAGACATCTCTTCTAAGTTCTAAAAAAAAACATGGTTTGTAGCTTATATTTGTGGCTATCTTTCATCCCAGACTGTGTTACCATTGTCTGCAGCTGCTGCACCTAATAGATTTGCAGAGAGAGAGGAAATATCTCTTACGGGACCAACTTCAGAGGCATTCAGAAACACCAGCCTTTCTCAATTGCCTATCCAGGGAATTTATTTTTTCTGTAGAGGTGAATTGCTTCATTAGGTATGTACAGTTTAAGTGCAAACTGAATTAAACAGTCAAGTCCCTGCCGGTGACTGCAGTGCAAGCCTTGAAAACACGTTCTGAACGTGCAGAGGAAAGAAAGAGGAAGGCAGAAATGGCTCCAGGAACAAATCTCAGGGCTGCGCCAACTTCGTGACTTGGAGGGTCTGGCTCCTGCGGTTTGAATGCATGCGTCTGACGATACGGCAATCAGCCTCATGTTTGCTTCTTGCTGCCTATCTGGATTTCCTTCAGCTTTGCTTTTAGCAAAACCAGCCCTCCACAGCTGCAAATACACTGGGGAAGCTCTTGACAAAGAGAAACACGCAGCACACTGCGGATCTTGCTGAGGTCCAATAGCAGAAGCCACGTGCAGCTCTGCTTGGTGGATCGGGTGCCCATCCCATAGGCCCGTGGTGGGGCACAGTGGCACAAGGGGCTCACGTGGGGACCCGTAGTGCCCTCACCTGGAAGAACAATTTTTCACCCTGTGCTCCTGCTTGAGGCTTTGCAGATGATTGGGGTGATGCCAATGTATTGAAAGAAGCAACACGGTCTGATAGTGATGTGACGAGTGGGAATGGCTTTAAACTACAAGAGGGAAAATTTAGGCTGGATGCTAGGAAGACATTCTTTACTCAGAGGATGGTGAGGCACTGGCACAGGCTGCCCAGAGAGATTGTGGGTGCCGCATCCCCATGCAGCCTGCTCTGGTGGGTGACAAACCTGCCCACGGCACGGGGGTTGGAACCAGATGATCTCTTTAAACTCCCTTCTACCCTAAGCCATTCTATGAACACCAGCCCCGAAAGCCCCGAAACGGTCAGGCAGCCCCTGGAGGAAGGAGGTGGAGGAGGGAGATGGGACGGGGAGCACACGTGCGAGGCGCGGTGCGCGGCGGCAGTGCGGCGCCAGGCCGCTAGGGGGAGGTGCCGCGCCGGGCTGCGGGCGGAGCGGGGAGCCCGCATCTCCTCCCGGCGCCGGGAGGGGGCAGTGCTGCTGAACGGGAAGCGAAGCGTCCGGAATCATCCCGACCTTAGGACTCGTGGCAATGACAGGGGGCAACGCGCTGGCTGGGGTCTTCTGATAATGTCTTTACTCTTAGCTCTGCCGCGTTGCAACTAAAGGCCACCACTCTGCCTGCCTAAAATCACTGCAAAGCCCCTCTGCTCCGTGCAGTGTGGTCACAGAGGTCCGCTCGTCAGCTCCCCGGGGCTCGTAGTGCTGCAGGAGGCGTCGGTGTGCTCCTGGGGGAGAGCGCAATACGCAGAAAGAAATGAGAGATAAGTAATGGCTCTGTCCTAAGGTAATGAGGCTCTTTTTCTGAATGCAGATGAGGAACTCATCAAAACGAGAAGGCTAGTGTAAACTTCTGAATGTTTAAATCATCTAAATGATGCGTGAGAAGGGCTGCCCGGCTGCGTGCCGCCTCGGGCAGTAGGTCAGATCATAGCTAACATCAATCCACGGAGCGACGGCAGCGTGCACCCGCGGCTCCGTGTGCACAGGGCTGCCACGGTCGGGAAAAAAGCCCCGTGGACAAAGCACTCTGCTTGCGGAGGGCTGGGGAAGAGGAGTGAAGGGTGTTGCCCAGGGCTTGTGGCAGCCTGGTGTACTCTGTCAGGGGAAGCACTCGCTATTCATATTCTCCATTTATTTTCCAGTGTGTTATGAAGTTAGTGGAGCAGGTTTACCCTGCAGCACTCTCCCAGCATCTGAAAAGCAGCAGAAAAGAATGTCCAGAGGGGGATAAAAAATAATGTCATTGGCCAGCTGTAATGTCTTACAGATAAGAGAGGGAACAAAGAAGCGAGGCTGCCTGCAGGCTGCGGTGTGCTTGGGAGAAATTGAGTATTTGGAGAGGCACAGAGTGAAGAAAATTGGTAATTTTCAAAGAAAGACAAATGTCAGATCCAGCAGATAACAACGAAGCATCAAACTAAAATGCAGTTAAAGCAGAACCTGGTAAATAACTACTGAAGGACATTGCGCAGTTTCCTTGCTCCTAGTAGTACCTAGTGTGATTCGCCATCCGCCAGCTGGACCCTGGCCAGCAGCAGGTCTGAGCACTGCCCACTGATTACCTGCGGTGTTTAACCCACTGCCTGGCACAGCTTTGGCATGAGCCAGACAAGCTCCCCAGTCCTGCCCAGGCCAGTTCCCAGCAGGCAGCATGGTTGAGACTACACCAGGCTGGCTCCCTGCGCTCCGTACTCCAGTTGGTGCCGGGGTTTTGCACCATAAACACCTCCACACTGCGCCATGGGGCTTGTAAAACCTACCACCACCCTCCTACCACAGGGAAAAAAAGAATTATTTGGCCAAACCCATGCAATTTTCAGACATCTTTTAGGAGAAAAAATCCTCCCCCAGAATAATCCTGATGGCACAGGACACTAGATGGGATGCTGAGGGGATGCAGGTCAAGTGCTGTGTACGGTGCGTGAGTTGGCCATGAACCTCCATGGCAAGGATTGGTTAACAAATCCATTTTAATTTTAACATGCACTATAAGCGGAGCCTTAGTTCTCCATGAAGGTATGTATTGCTGCTCTGTAAATGCTTTGAGGGAAGTAAAATGGTGCACGTGAATAAACTGAGCTCTGTGTCACAAAGCAGATGAAAGTGTGAGGGGTTTAGGTAGGGTAGAAGAGGTCTCTGTGTCTTGGGATGGGGTCAGCAACACCAACAGCAGCTGCCTGGCTGCAGTGTATGTATTCGTGGGGTGGAAACGCTTCCTGGAGCCTCAGCTGAAGCTCTGCATGAAGGGTGATGTCTGGCTGAGAGGAATGAACTGCAAAAGCCGGTTGGCTCTTTCTCGTTAGGTGATTTTGGTAAGGATGACTTCTTCAACCAAACAAAACTTTTTGCAAGACAATAATGAAACTTTTCCTGTCTTGTGAAAGCACTGAAATGCTTGTTTTTCATCTAATAATTTGACATACCACTACCAAAATAGGTGCTAACATGTTTACATGCTGAATTCTCAGTCTCTGATAGATTGATGCAAAAGACATTAAGAAAAACTATGACAACATCTTCCCCAAAAAGCTCAAAAATAGTAACTGTGATTAATGACAAGTTAAGAGAAATCAGAGAACATAATTCATGTCAAAACGTTTGGAATTTTAACACTTAACGTCTAACTGCAGCACTGGTTTTTGACCAGCTCTCAGAACCGCTCTCAGGAGTCATCCACGTGCTCGGTGGTTGCTGCTCTCTTCAGAGATTATAATCTCCTTCAAGCAGAGACTCATCTTCTTGCACAACTCCGAATGCCACTGAAGTCAGAAACAGCACAGCCATCAACACCGAGATAATGCAGAAGGTATGAAGGAAAAAGAAATCTGCCTTTGAACTGCATGTGAGTGAAGATACGTTTCCAAAATCTGACATGACCCAGCCCCTGCTGTGGTGCTCACACTACTGGGGCTTAGTAGTTGCAAGTCATATGCTGTCCGTGATTTACTCCCTGCAACAAAATGAAAGCTGTTGCTGCTGTGATGCACTTAGCAGGGTTTTGACCTGTGTGTGAACTGCATGAGGTGCACGAGGGATGGACACTCACAGGCACAAAACCTACACTACTGACATTTCCAGGGTTGTCTGTGCCTTTCCCAAAATGTTTGAGGGGTCCAAAAGTGAGAAAGATGAGAAGTACCCATGGCAGGGTACAGGTATGTGGCTCAGTGCTGTATCAAGTCGAGGAGCTAAAGAGCTAGCTGAGATGCACTGACGCTGTGTTAATGTCACATTTGTACTAACTCACCCAGCACTGCACAGGGGCTGGAAGCCACCCAAGGTACATTGTACGGTGCAGTAACCCACCAGGTAGCCATACACATAGGGAAGGGCTGGGGGAAGGAAGAGATGTGGTTTATTCAGGACTGGAAAAAGACCTGTGACACCACCAGTCTCCTGAATATCATCCTGATGATCCATGCACACCCTGAGTCTGTGCACGGCATGCAGAGGAAGGAGGGGTCAGCAAAGCTGACTAAAACCTGCCCCAGAAATTGAGCAGTGGATACTAGAAAGCAATGTCCATACTTTGGTGATGGTCTTCTCACTGATCTGAACTTCTTCACAGACATCATACTCAATGTGACCCCTTAAATCTGATGATGAACATGTAGGACAACACAATTTATTTCCTTTTGCTGATGTGATCCAGCACATGCAGATCTGGGAAAAAAAGCTCTACACTTCCAGATCATGTCAGATATCATAGAATCATAAAATCATTTGAGTTAGAAAGGACCTCTAAAAGTCGTCTAGGCCAACCCCCTGCAATGAGCAGGGACACCTACAGCTAGATCAGGGTGCTCACAGCTCTGTCCAGCCTGATCTTGAGCGTTTTTGAGGATGGGGCATCCACCACCTCTCTGGGCAACCTGTTCCAGTGCCTCACCACCCTTACTGTAAACAGCTTTTTCTTTATATCCAATCTAACTCTCCCCTCTGTTAGTTTGAAACCGTTTCCCCTTGTCCTATGCCTTATCTGTACTGAGAGTAGAAAAAACATAAATGTAATTACAACTTTCCTTATTGTCCGGAGACAACCACCCACATGCTGTCACTGCTTCACACTTTACAGAAACACTTCCCAGTGTATTTCTCCCTCACGATGAATGCCGCAGCCTTCCGACCCCAGGAACCTCACTACAACATACTGTGTCACAGGAGCATGCATTCACACTTCTGGGCTCAGGCAGCTGACAGGAACAACCTGTCTTTGGGCTGGTTTGGAAATTTCACAGTGCTCTTCTGAGTGTGGCTGCTTTTCAAATGCAGGAATGATAAAAGGACTGGATTATATCCACTGCATCCTGCCACTGCTAAATGCAATTGACCTCTTCCACTCACTCCAGTTCCAAAACACATGTCCTGTTATTCAGTATTAAATTTCTTTTGGCATGCAATGTATAACAGAAATGGTATACAGATTAAAAATGCAGGCATTCAGCTTTCCCTGGAGATGTTTCATATGTGGTGAGGCTGCCACGTGTCAGTTATTTAAAACAAAACCACCCAACTAGTGCTGAGGCAGAAGAAAAATGACGTGATACAATTCATGACTGAAACCTGTAGCTCTTGCAGAGTTTTAGCCTGGCTCTGGAGGAGATGCTGTTTCAGCATGCTTTCAGCTGATCGATATGCAGACAGATGCCAGCTTACAGCATCCAGCCCTCCCCAGAAGCACTTGGACCTTCCCTTCCCACCTCTGTTGTTGCCTTTCTTCTTTCTTCCTTGATGTGGACCCATCCTCACTCTTCATGCTTTCCTGCCTGATCCCTCTGTGCTGTCCTTAATGGTGTCTCCTTTCCCGTTGCCTTCTTTATGTTGCTCAGAGAAGATGGATGGGGGGAAAACCCTAAAAGCAGAGGGAATGTCTATGGACTGATAGCTACAGGAACTTGCTGAAGCAACCAAGTTTTGCAAGCTGCCTACCTAAGTCAGTCTTGGCCATTTAATGTCTTGGTGAACTTGGACCAAACTGGACATTCTCAGATCCCATTCACAAGTGAGAGCCATAGTATGTGTCCAAGATGGTGTTTTGCTGAGTCAGACAACATACTAAGCAATGAAACACTGACTGGAGGCAGTGGGGACAGCATCCTGAGAGCCACCACAGTTAGTCACCAACATGGTGGGAACCACCAGGAACCACCATCACCACAAAACCCATCACCAGAACAAATAACTCCCTGAAATGTTGCTCTTGTTGCTCAGGAGGATTATGAACATGCTTCTGGATGTGAAGAGAAAATAAATATTGTCATTCTACTGCCAAAAACTCAGGCATGTACTGTTTAATGTGTGTGTATTTTCCTTTGGATGAATGTGGCCATAAGTTCCTTAAAACATTCCTGCATAAAATGGAAGCATAATGTGCCATACAGCATGCGGCAGATGCATTCAAGGTATATCCTATGTTCTCCCTACGTAGGCGGTGTTTGTTTAGCCCATCATTTCTCATGGTAATTAGCTGTTGCTGTTGTTATTCTTTTTAGCACCGATTGAAAGTTGTTCTGTACTTCTTTGCCCATATAGTTTTGACCAACTCAGTGCTTAACACAAGGCTGTAACCTGCAGGCTCAAGTCTTGTGGAGGCTTGTGGACATGAATAATTTATAAACCGAGGAATGGCTGCCATTAACCTAAGTAAAACTACTAAAAAAAGTAAAGTAGCTCATGCTTGAGTTCTTGGAGGGAATTGACCTCAACTTGTTCTTCAGATCTAGACTGCCCTATTAAAAAGCTTGCATGTCTGGTTTTTATCTGTTTTATACAAGCAGGAAACACAGATAAAAAAAAATGTCTCTAAACTAGAAGTTAGACTGAACTTCCATAAAGGCTGTAATATGGCAGACAGCATAATGAACCAAAGGGTTCCTTTGCCTCCCTTGTTACCTTGATGTTCAGTAATTCTTCTATGGCTTGGAGGAGGTAGATGGGATTGCCATGTACATTTACAGCACAGTTCTGTCAATGCTTGAAAGCAGGCATCAATTTCAGTGGGGTTCATTTTTTTCCATTTGCTGCAGTATTTGTAGTGTAAAATGGAAATCCCTGAAAAAAATAGTTACGACATTCTTAGATTTTCCTCAAGCAGAGACAAAGCAGAGAAATTTGTAAAGGATGATGAAACTGATATCAGCTATCATATTCACAAAAGGCCATCTTACTCTTAAAAACTGTAGGAAAACTTCTGAGAAGAGCAAAGCTCTTCCTGCTTACCAAGTAAGGAGTGGAGTGTAGCTTGGTTTACTTGTTACATCAGGTATGTATCACTGTTTTTTCAGGGTGTTCAGCCTGATGATGAATTCTGTCCATTGCACTACAGAAAACCTCCAGAAATTTCAGGAGATGGAAGTTGTAATAGAAATAAATAAATAATCATAGAAGCATAGAATCATTAAGGTTGGAAAAGACCTCTAAGATCATCTACTTCAACCGTCCTCCCACCAGCAATTTTCAATGTTGCCCACATGTTCCTTAGTACCACATCTACATGTTTCTTGAACATCTCCAGGGACGGTGACTGAACCACCCTCGGGCAGCCCATTCCAGTGCCTGACCGCTCGCACAGAAGTTTTTCCTAATATCCAACCTGAACTTCCCCTGGCATAACTAAAGGCCCTTCCCTTTATCACTGACCCCCACCTTGCCACAACCTCCTTTCGGGTAGCTATAGAGAGCAATAAGGTCTCCCCTGAGCCTCCTCTTCTCCAAACTGAACAATCCCAGCTCCCTCAGCCGCTCCTCACAAGGCTTGCACTACAGACCACTCCCAGCTTTGTTGCCCTTCTCTGGGCAGTCTGCAGGGCCTCAATGTCTTTCTTGTAGTGAGGGGCCCAAAACTGAGCACAGTACTCAAGGTGCAGCCTCCGCAGAGATGAGTTCAGGGAGGCGATCTCCTCCCTGCTTCTGCTGGCAACACTATTTCTGACACAAGCCAGGATGCCATTGGCCTTTTTGGCCACCTGGGCACACTGCTGGTTCATGCTCAGCCAAGTGTCAACCAACACCCCCAGGTCTGTTTCTTCCACACAGTCTTCCAGCCACTCTGCCCTGAGCCTGTAGTGTTGCCTGGGGTTATTGTGGCCAAAGCACAGGACTTGGCACTCGGTCTTGTGTCAACAGTTTATGTTGAACCTCATCCCACTGGCCTCAGCCCAGAATCCAGCCTGTCCAGATCTCTCTGTAGGGCCTTGCTACCCCCAGGCAGTCTGACACTTCCTCCCAACTTGGTGTCATCTGCAAACTTACTGAAGGTGCACTCAATGCCCTCATCCAGGTCATCAATATGGATATCAAACAGAATGGGCCCCAATACTGACCCCTGGGGAATACCACTTGTGATCAGATGCCAGATGGATTTAACTCCATTCACTACCCCTCTCTGGGCCCTGCCATCCATCCAGTTCTTTACCTAGCAAAGAGTGTACCTGTCCAAGACACGGGCTGCCAGCTTCTCCAGGAGAATACTGTGGGAGACAGTGTCGAAGGCTTTGCTGAAGTCAAGGTAGACCACATCAACAGCCTTTCCCTCATCCACCAGGCAGGTCAGTCCATCATAGGAGATGAGGTTGGTCAAAAAGGACTTACCATTCATGAACCCATGCTGACTGGGCCTGATCCCTCTGTTGTCCAACATATGCCATATAATCTCATTTAAGATGATCTGTTGGCAAACTCTATTTAGCTCCATCCATGCACATTTGAGAATTTTACATCTTCATCTGGTCTGTATGGAAGAAGCAGTGTCTGTGTTATCTATTTTGAACAGACCCAAATAGTTTATTTTCTCTGTTGTCTCTGGAAACATTTGTAAAGATTGCAGATAACAGAAATTTAGCCTGACTTTCATCCGTACCTTGTCGAGGTGTCCTGGCCACTAAACCATTGTGATGGCTTCCCTGTCATTTGCTGTCTTGCATTTCTGGCTGCACAGTTGTCCCCATTCAGCAGGACAAGTGAAGTCAGGATAGATCTCACCCTGAGGCCAGCCAGCAGGGATTACCATGAGTCTGTAGCCATGTCTTAGTTTTTCATGGAGATCTACACAATTTCTTTTCAGCTTTTCCAGAGCAAACCTGACCTCTTGAAGCTTCTCCCTCCCTCTGTGCTCACTTGTACTTCAGTCAGCACTGCTGCACTGCAGGGAACAGGTGGGGAGGCCTTGTAAAGCAAAAATGACCGGAGCATAGGTAACCTGAATAAATAAACCACAAGGAGGGAAATGGATCCGGACTGACTTCTTGCATCTCTTGACGAAAGCAGTGTGCCCTGGCAGCCTGCCATACCACAGCTCCAGAGGGATTAGCGAGCTGTTTACCTGCTCTTTCCCAGGCTGGGTAAACTCTTGATCTTGCTCATGTGTACAAGAGCTTTTGACAGTTGCCCTGGCACAATGGGAACCTTCCCTTGTCCGTCATCATTTGTAACCTCTGAGGATTAACCAGCAGAGCCTTCTTATGACACCAAAAAAAAAAAAAAAGCAGCTTATTTTAAATTAACTTCCACGGCAAAAATAGCTGCTTACAAATGCAGTTTGGTCAGTGGCTGATTGAGTTGGATGCTCTGTCAGCATGCTTCAGCCTTCCCCCAAAGCGAGGACAGGGCTGTTCCTGTTCCCGAAGCACAGGGAGAGGGCTGGCTCCTGGGTAGTTCCATGGAAGGAGAAAGAACAGGAGGAAGTGGCACATGAGTGCATGTGCCCACCCAGGAGGGCATGATAAACACTTCCTTCTCATGTGGCAATCTGGGTATGAGTTCACTATTGTTTTTTTGTGCCTAATACTTAATACTTGCCTCCTGGTAGTGACTAATACCCCATTGTGCCCCTGGACACTTTGTATACAGCTATACTTGAAATGACGAAAAAAAAAAAAAAGAGAGATGCTGCCAAGAACACTCAGTATCAGTTTGTAGAGCAAAGTTAGGAAAGTTTCCTGGGGCATCAGGAATACAGGCACAACTACAGCACCAAGCAATGCATTGTGGTATGTCACAACAAGGACTGCAGTTTTCTACACGTGTGCCCATGGCAATGATGCTTGCAAAATCATTATTTTTACTCTTCATTTCATCTTCATCATAACCATTTTCTTTCATAAACCTGAACAGGCATATATTAATTAGGATTTCTATGGTTTAGGAAGGAGAACTGGTATCAGCAGTTGTGATGGTTCAGCAGTGAGACATGTATCATTGCCGAGTGCCTTCGTGTAGTTCACACCACCAGCAGAGTCCCAGGCCTGCAGTGTGTGGATAGCAAGTTCACCAAGTGACAGCAGGCAGCAGCCTGGAGAGTCTTCCAGGACTTTGTGGTGCTCCTTCTGTCACTGTGTGAAGGAGCCTCTGTAGTCACTAGCAGTAATAGCCCATGCTTTAAATGGCTCCACTTACCTGGATCTTATTTTGACTTTGTGCTGTTGATGTTGCTTTACTTCTCAAACACTTGCATCGGCACTTAAATTTGTCAGGCTCCAAGGACTATCTGTTGAGATAGACATAAGCTACCCAAAGTAGCAACATTAACAGCATTGATAGAGCCTTAAATAGAATTGGCAACTAAATAAAGTAACAAAAGAAAATTCACACCATGGCTGGTCACTCCCCATGCAAACAAACCAAGCTCTCGTGCCGGCCCCAAAAGATTTGGTAAATGGAAACAAAAAACACATCCTTTTTCTGTCACAGACTGTTAACTTAATGTCATGGCTCAATGAGCACCACAGTACCTCCCCCCCTTAAAAGTTCTGGCATACATTTTCTTAATTTTTGAAGGAAAAAAGGAGAGGGGACAGAGATAAGGAATGCTCCTGTTCCAGTCTTTAATTTATTCCATTTCTGCTTCTCGCTGAGTTTGCACAGTGGAATTAAGGCCCTAAATGAGAAGGAAACCAGATAGTTAATCTGCAATTTATCCAGAGGTACAAACTGAGACTAAGAGACCTCTCTGGATATTGCTGGGTGCCACTGGTGGGTTGGAGGGTACAATCTCTGCCCCATTTTTGGTTTTCAAATTATACATTTGCTCAAAGGCTTTTATGGTTTTGTTTGTCATATTGGTAATGGATGTACAGAAACTGCATGCTAAAAAACAGGAACGAGAGATGTATTATTCACAATGGCAGGAAAAGAAGCAGGATTTTTCCTTTTCCCATAGTTCTTAAAAGGCATCTACATTTCTTGAAGGAGTTGCTTGTCCTTTTCTCTGTTAATCATTGAATGCATGGCAATGTGCAGTCCACTTCTCTGGAATAATGTTGACCATCCTGTAAATAACTTACCAAGAAACAAGTATCCAAACTGCCTAAGCTGCCTTCTCATGTGCCATAGAAACATAGAATCATTTGAGTTGGCAGAGACCCTTAGAAGTCATGTCGTCCAACTCCCCTGCAAGGAAAATGTACGTCTGCAGGTAGATTAGGCTGCTCACAGTCCTTCCAGCCTGACCTTGAATGTCTCCAAGGATGGGGCATCCATCGCCTCTCTGGGCATCCTGCTCCAGTGCCTCACCACTCTTACTGTAAAGTACTTTTTCCTTATATCCAGTCTAAATCTCCCCTCTTTTAGTTTGAAATCATTTCCCCTTGTCCTATCACAACAGACCTTCTAAAGAATCTCTCCCCTTCTTTCTTTCTGGAGCATCTCCTGTATGAGGAAAGGCTGAGTAACCTGGGTCTGTTCAGCCTGGGGAAGAGAAGACTGAGAGGGTATCTGATAAATGTTTATAAATATCTAAAGGGAGGTGGGAGGCAAATGGAGGAGGCCAGGCTCTTCTTGGTGGTACGCAGCAATAGGACAAGGAGTAATGGCCTAAAACTTGAACATAGAAAGTTCTGTACTAACATGCGGAAGAACTTCTTTATGGTAAGGGTGACGGAGCACTGGAACAGGTTGCCCAAAGAGGTTGTGGAGTCTCCTTCTGTGAAGATATTCAAGACCTGTCTGGACACCTACCTGTGTGACCTATTTAGCAGGGGGGTTGGACACAATGATCTCTTGAGGTCCCTTCCAACCCTTGTAATTCTGTGATTCTGTGATTCTTACAGTCCCCCTTTAGATGCTGAAAGGCCACTATCAGGTCTCCCTGGAGCCTTCTCTTCTCCAGCATGAACAGCCCCAGCTCTCTCAGCCTGTCCTCATAGGAGAGTTGTTCCATCCCTAGGATCATTTTTGTGGCCCTCCTCTGGGTGTGCTCCAACAGGTCCACATCTCATCTGTACTGACAACTCCACATCTGGATGCATTACTCCAGGTGAGGCCTGAACAGCACAGAGCAGAGGGGCAGGATCACCTCCCTTGATCTGCTGGCCATGCTTCTTTTCATGTGACCCAGGATACAGGCTTTCTGGGCTGTGAGGGCACATTGCTGGCTCATGTCCAGCTTCCCATCCACCAGTACCTGCAAGTCCTTTTTGGTAGGGCTCTGCTCAATTCTTTCGTCCTCCAGTTTGTACTGATAGTGGGGACTGCTGTGACCCAGGTGCAAGACCTTGCATTTGGATTTGTTGAAACTCATGAGGTTCATGGGGGCTCACTGCTTGAGCCTGTCTAGGTCTCTCTGAATGGCATCCCGTTCCTTGAGCATGTTGACTGCACCACACAGCTTGGTGTCATCTGCAGACTTGCTGAGGATGCACTCAATCAATCTTGTCATTGATCTTATCACGGCACTCAAGCTATCTTGGAATCAGCCTGTGGGCCTGGTACTAAAAGAAGTGAATAAATTATTTAAACAGCACAAAGATTTTGCAAATGCTGACTAGCAAGTTGTCACTATATATTTGGATTCATATTCTTGTAGATGGTTCAATAATGCTGCCCTGGTTTAAAACTGGAACTGATCATTTCATCTGTTTTCTATAGCACTTGATTGAATTAGTTTCTTTTCTTGTTTGTAAGACATTCACAAAGGACTTGTGTTTTCTCTCAGTCTGACTTTTGTCTAAGTGCCAGATAACTTACACAAACTAACCTGTCCATGAACTGTTGATTTAGATTGGCAAACAAAGCCACGTGGCTGAGTTCCAAGCTGCAGATTGGAAACTTCTTATACTCTTCCGTGGCAAATAATAAACAGCAAACTGCAATTCATGTGCATACTCACAGACAATGACCAATATCTCACTTCATGACTGCAGAATGAACCTGCCACTTGGCCCTTCCTATGCTAGACAGACTGTGCCAGTGTGGCCATTGTGGAAGCACAGCTTGTACTTTGTTATTGATTTTATAGCTGCCTTCTACAGCTTGCTCCAAAATAAACTACAAGCATGCAACCCAAATGCCTTTTCCAACTTTGTCTTTTGCCAGGATAATTTTTTTGGAACTAGCAGATCATATCCTCTAAGAGACAGAAATGAATCAACATTTCTACTACTGAAAGAGTTAGAAAACTCATTTACTAATACACATTTTTACTTTGTCTGGCTTTTATGAAGTGACACATCAAAACAATAAATATTAAAAGGTAGCAATATTGATGGTAGAAAAAGGTTTTTTTCATAAGCATTCATAAAGAAAGGACTCTTCTTGAACTCTACCTGAGAGTGTGTGTGGGAGAGGTCTCTGCATGACTATGAATTGTAATTACTTAACTAATGGGAGGGCATTGGTAGAGCCTTCTCCCTTTGAGACCCCTGTTATTCATCAGGAAGGAAGGAAAATAAAGACATCATAGTAGTTTGCAAAATGGCAGAAAGAATGATTCTTGTAAAAGTCATCAGACAGAAAGTTGTACAGTTAACGAGTTTCCACATGGGAGACTAGAAGATATCAGTGAGAAGCAACTGAGAAATGAATCTGTACAAGACCAAGTAGTCTGTCTGGACAACAAAATATAGGAATTTAAATTACTGTGCAGAATGTAAAAATAAATGTTGTAGGGAAAATGGAAACACAGTGGAATAGCAATCCAGTTTTAGACTCTGATAGTGAAGCATTTATGCTGATGAGAAAAGAGAAATAAATAGCAGACTGCTGTATCATCAGTCCCTTCAGTACTGATGACCGTGTAGATAAAGATTTCCTTAAAATTACTAGAAAATATATTAACAATATAGGAAGATATATACTATGAAAGACAATATTATTAAGGAAGGCTTTCAGCTTCAAGATATCAATCAGAGATCAAATTCAACTATAATAGTCAGGCCTATATATCTGGCTTGATAGCCAAGACATTTACTCATCAGTTTGTGCATTGAAAGACAAATTTCTGAACAAAGAAGGGATTTGTGTTTGGTCTTGTTAGAAAATGAGGCTATCGTAAAAGTGTTGGCTGCAGAAGGCAGCCTTGTTTCACGTGGATTTAAAATTACCTGGAGGGATCCACAAACAATGCCTGTACTAAAGATTTTCCACTTTCAGAAAGGGAATCTTTAAAAAGCAGGAAGACCTAATGAGCAGAATTACTGGCACTATGCAGTTCAGAAAATTGAATTATTTGGATATCAAAGAGAAATTAAGGAACGTGACTTAGAGTTTTGTACCAAGTAAACGAAAAAATTGTGAAGAGGGGTTCTAAACTTATTTAGGCAAATAGCTACCTAAAAATTATATTGGAAGTAAGTAAAAAAAAGTAAAAATATGAGGAAAAATGAGCTTCACCAAAATTCAAGGTAACTTATAGAGCAAATCTAAAATCGTTACCTGTAGCTCTCTCTATGTAACTATTTTTGCAGTGCTCATTACATGAAATCTACAGGCACCTTATAATTTCATTGTGATCTCAATTAATTTAATGGATTTTCTGTTTTTCTTTTTCCCTGGATGGCAGAAAATTTTACTGGGCAATTAATTACATTTCAGACTCATTTTCATCTTACAACTCTTATTCACAGTGTTTGAGATGTTTCTGATTTCTGTAATTTCACCTCTCTTTCATCGCATGGAACTTGGACAGAGCTCACATCCACAGCCATATATGATAGCAGTGCACACTGTTGATTACAGCTTGTCTCAGCCATCTGTAACAAGATACGTTGGCCTTCTCCATCAAGCAAAATAGGAGGAAGGCAAACAGTTAAAAAAATGTAAGATCCCAGCCCAGCAACAAGCTCAGATGGGACTAACTGGAACCTTTCACTTTCCCTTTAAGTCTTGTCTTTGATCTGTTGCCTTCTTCTGGCTTTGCTATGTAATAAGAATCCTACTGCCTTTAATTTTACAGGTTTATACTGCTCTTTCAACGCTGTCCTGAAATTAAAGAACAGAAGGATCACAGTAGCAATTTACACAGTCTGTGGAAGTGCAAACTATAGTCTCCATTTTCTTTCATTTTCACCCATTGTTCAATAATTCATGTATACTCAAGATTTCAAATTACTTTTGAGTTCTGTGACTAATAGGGTGTGGAGCTGTAATTTACTTTCATGAATGTTTCATAACTTCCTTTCCAGACAATTTGGAGAAGGTATCTCAAAACCTCAATTCCTTATCATTTTGACAGGGATTCAGTAGTTTAGCTGAAATTGTACCCAAATTTAACACGTAAGTTCTGCCCATCTGCAAAGGTAAAGAGATTGTATTGCCATTTCCTTATTGTTACCTTCCACTTACAAGTAGTGCTTAAGATGCATTTGGATAGGCTCCCAGTGCAAAGAATGGCAAAATATAGGATGTGAAACATCAATTATTAAAACACAATATTCATTACAATGGGTATAGTCTAAAGGCTAATGTTCTCAGAGATACAAGTTGGTCTTGGTTTATAGATATTAACTCATGTACTGATATTTAAACAGAATAAGTATAAGGTAGACAAGGAGCAGTATAAAAAAGCCAGCACCAGGGCTTGATGAAAAAAAAAGGAAAAAAAGTGAGATTTATTAATACTTTATTTCCTGCCATTAGGGCTGTTTGAAAATCCACCCCTTAGATTCTATCAGAAAGTCTTACCACTTTTGGTTTGTACCATCCTAAAAATGTGGATCTTTCCCAGTGTTTCTTTCCCTCCTTCTCTCCGGAGCTCCTAGTACTGCTGCCCTGCTCTCAAAATGCCTGCCTACAGTGGCTCTCCCCTTCTTAGAAAGACCTTCCACTGAAAATCTTGTCTTACCTCTTCATTGGCTTGTGCTTTTCCACAGCAACGTCAGCCCTGCTCTCAAGGCAGAGCAGACACCTCACAACTCTTACCATAGGATTACCAGTGTATGTTACGCGTGTGGACAAACCCCTTCGTTCTTGCACACATCTTACACTCACCTTTCACCAGATGATGTGAAATCTCCCTCATTGCTCCAGCTTCTTACCCCAAAGACATAGAAATACCATGAAAGGCAGCAACACATGCAATGTGTTTGTGGAGCTTTCCCACAGTTAGCCACAAGTCAGCACGTGAACGGCATTTCCCCAGAGCTATCGCAACATCAGGTAAATCCTGGGACCAGGCATATGCAGCCCAGTTCCCAGAAGAATTGCCTAAGGAAGTGAGGGAATAGTCAGTGTTGTTTTTGTGAGAACAGGTTGGACAAATGACAAACAGGAGTGGCAGAGGCAGAGACAAATAAACCTGCCTTTGGGCTGAGGGAGGGATTTGAAGACACAGAGCACTTCCTTTCTGCTCTGCTTTCTATCATTTGTCTAGATATACTGATTTGGGCACTTTTCCTAAGGCTTCCCTCCTTGCCCACTCTAATTTGGATGATGGAACAAGCAGAGAGGTGCTGGGACAGGAATCAGGATGTGCAGAGCATGTTTTATTTTTCTGTATTGCCTCATTGTTCAGTGAGCTTCTCACATCTGCCCTTAATTGCCAAGACTCAGCATTTGCAAATAGGTGCCATCGCAATTTATCTGCTTTGGTTTTTCTCGCATAATAAAACTCAATATGCAAAAAATATATATTTCTTAATGATTAATCACATGAAATAAGAGAAGAGTAAATTCTAATTTTTGTGAAGAATTACTACAGTAAAATGTGAAGAGCAACTGTAGAAATGTATAATTACACAGTTTAAAGGGCTTGACAGTGCTTTTCGTATTTTCTAAATGAGACACCAGCATTTTGTCCCATCCATTTTACTTGTGTTGGAGTAATCTGCAAAATTCCTTTTCGAATCTGCTGGAAGACTCACAAGCAGTACTGAGCAACCATTGCTTCCATCAAATCCTCCTCAAGTTCCAGTTATCACACTTGAAAAGCAACCTCAGAAAGCCTGGGTGGAAATTAGTTAATGAACTAGAATAATAATTTCAGGATAATTTTGAGCAAAGTTGATTCCACTCTCATGTCCTATGCTGTTTCTCATTCCCAAGTTGACCCGCGGTGACTGTGACATCTCCTCCTTTAGCAAGTATTTCATTTAGTCTTAACTCCTGAGCATCAAGACTATGTAAAATGAGGAATCTTGATAGTGCAGTGATTGACTTTTCTGCATTGATTTCTTAAGATAAGGACTAAAATATCTTCAAAGTTTATATACTTTCCAGTGAGAGAAAATGTCTTATTCCACAAGCAAAAATACTTGAAGAACTTGGAGGAGTTAAAAAAAAACAACAAAGAAAGAGACATATAAATCACTTTTGGGTGAAAATTCAGCTACTGGCAACCTTGGTAAAAAGCAGGACTAGCAATCAGTAAGCAGAAATGTAAATTCAGTAAACATGCCTGTGTGTACAAGCTGATAAAGAAGAACTGGCTGTAAACAATAAGATTGTGCTTCAGGCTGTGTTAAGGGCAGAAGCAACTTATTTGCAGTATTTTCTCAATGTGCAAGCACACATAACCCTTCCACGTTCAAAAAGTTACAGCCTTAAGGGCTGAAATCTATGTAGCAATTCCAACAATCTACAAGGAGAAAATGTGTTAACACAGATTTGTGGAAAACTGAACTTACCTGAAGTAATTTCCTTTATCAATCCTCTCCTTCATAGACGAATCCATCCAGACACCCCCACCCTCCATAGCACAGACCCAAAGCACCGCTGCCCAGTGGCCCATCGCTGGCCTCCAAACCCTTTGTCTCCCTCTCCTTTTTCTGTGTTAGGAAGGATCTCACTCCAACATTGCAGAAATATTACAATAAGAGTGTTTCCAAGGGGAATTTGTGTGAACACGAGATCCATGAGGTCTTCACCCATTTCCAGTCATTCACATCAGCTGTGGACCTCTCCCAGACCATTCACGGGCAAGCTCCTACCAAAGTCAGATTAGGAAGTATATTTATATTGTAGTGCCATTTACTAAGGGTGAAACATGGATTGATACTTTTCTTCAGATCTAAATTGTTTTGTGTGTAATTATTCTAGACTCACTCTCCTTTCACAGCAGGGCTGAACAGATGACAGTAACTTTTTCTGTGTCACATTAGTATCTCAATGATATATTAAGTGGGAATAACAATCACGATAAGCACTGTGAACACCATTCACTCCAAAAGTCAGTATTTAAATAAGTACCTTTTACTCTTGATTAGTAGCTCCGATGCCCATTACTAGCAAGGTAAAAGTTAGATACAGAGTTTATTTATTTTATCAGCTACAGTTGAGGCACATAGCTCCAACCACGTAAGAATTCACTGAATGTAAAAACACTTGGGGTTTGCCTCTGGACAAGGCCAACATGAATGGTGATCCTTCTTCTCCTTATGCTTCCTTCCTCCTGGTAAAATCAAATGATTCTTTGATGTGACAAAATAAATAGTTTTCTTCTATTGTTCAGTGTCATTTGTGCATTTCCAAAATCACAGGTGTAAAGGTCTGATGGACCTATAATCACAGAGGATAAAGAAGGTGCTGGATCCTCATGTGCAGTACAATTCAGCACTTGTTTGTCAAGTATTTTGTTCCATATTATTCTCCAGCCATGGTATTTGGTGGTATTAGGGTTAGGGTTAGGTATGGTATTATGGTGTCCTGCCAAAGGACATCAAAATTTATAAAAATTTGGCAATGGAAAATGTATTAATTGTGTCAGGCATCCTCCCAAGAAATAAAGCACATACAAAATATAATGTTTATACAGTCGTACTGAATCAGCTATTTCTCCTTTGTTAGAGGAAGGAATAAAAAGCAAACCTGAGAAGTAATCACTATTAAATAATTACTTTTCACATTCCCTCAGTCCTTTTGTGGTTTTGAAAAAACAGACATTTTCAATTCAAATTTCTCTCCATACTTTTTCTGAGATGCAAAAGCAATGCAAATACAATTCCAGGTTTTCGATTTTGCATTGTATTAAATAATTGGATCAATCTTCTAGGCCCTGGCTTGTCGTTTCCTTGTTTGCTTGTTTGATTTTTTGTTTGTTTGTTTTTCCTAAAAGTCCTGGTAATTATTCTAACATAATTACTGAACTGTGGTTCCATTTTGGTCTTTTTTATCTGTTAGTCTGTGCCTACCTGCAAATTTAAGTCCTCCACTGTTTCTTTTGCATTTCCTCTTTCTTTGGTCTCTCATTCCAGCACGTGAAGCATGAAGAGTTACCTTCTGAAACAGAAATAAAGATACCAATTTATTTTGATTTGGCAAAGTCATGGACTAGAAATAGGCACCAGAAAATGTGTGATTTGAATATTTTCTCTTCCCTAGAACACTTCTGTCTCATTTAAAACCTTTGTTTAAAGCAAAAGCTTTATAGTCTAGACCATATTGCACACAATATACCCAGCTGAAAGCGAACCACTTAACTAAAAAGATGCAACAAACATTTCTGCCAGAAAGCAAGATGTTGACATCTGCATGTTCTGTAGCTTTAATCCAGCAACACACTGCACTGCAGGCACATACTCCTTTTTAAATGAGACAACTCATAATGGAACGTATAATTATTAAATACACATAGGAACAAAGAAACATCCTGACTTATTTTCCAAGTGTTTGTGTGTAGGTATAATCCCACTATTAATGTTTCTTTACTCGTGCACTAATAGCCCAAGAGAATTTCATATTTGCAAGAGCTGTTGGAGGACATCCAATTCCTACTCCATTCCTAAAAGCATTAGAGTGATGTCTGATACTGGGATGGTTCTCAGACTGAGGCACGCCTGCTTATCCTTGGTAATGGCTTTCTCACTGATTGCAGGAGGAGTTCTATTAAAAGATCATTGGGCAAATAGAACAGAGATTCAGATGGGTGTAAATCTAGTAAAATATTCTTTTAGAGCATTGTTGCCTCATCACAGGCGTTGACCTACTTCTTACAACTGAAGGAAGCACCTATCTACCCACAAAATGAATTTTTTTCAGCATTCTCTCCTCTTACTGTACTGTGACTCACCTCAAGATAGTTTTCAGCTTTTCCCTTTCCATCTGGAAGCTGACTCCATAGCAAGACTTAAGCTCACTTCTCATACCTTTCATTACCAAGGATTTTGAATCTGTGCATCCTGTTCTTTTCTTTTAGCTGAAACAATAAAGCCTTTTTGATAGTGCAGTTTTCTGGGGAAGGAGCTAAGATTCACAGAGTGACCCACAGTGTGAATGTACCTGTAGATATCCACATGAAAGAGAAGAGAGAGTTTCACTCCTGCAGTAGCTATCCTTGATGTGCTCATGCTTCTACTCCCTTTTTTTTTTTCAGATCCCGATGAATTTTGTGATTCTGTATCTGGAAGAAGAGCTAGGAGTGGCATGATCTGCCCCTTTGACAACCATGGGAGGTAGATATAGAGAAGACAGCCTCAGGCATGGATCTGCAGTTACTGCCAGGTACAAAAGTCTCCAATTCACAATGCCACGTGAAAGATCCCCTGATGTTTGAGTGCACATATGGCCAGCACATCTCAAAGTGTAGATTAAGTAACCTTTCTTTGATGGACAATTTTATTCAACTTTCTTCATCAAAGACTAAAGTACATGAGAAGGTATTATCAACATCTGAAAATAAACTTGCTTTAATGAGATTAATATGGTTGTTTGATTACATTCAGTCATCATTTTCTAACCCTGATCTTAATTTCTCTTCACATTTTTAGTACCTGTTATATAAAATCATATTGCTTTCCTGTGCTCCTCACTACACTCAGTTTTCCAAGTTGCTTTGTAATTTGCTTTAATCATGCTGGTGTCTTCTGCTAGAAATGACTTTTGGGTACAGATGCATTTTACGGAACCATTTTCTTCTAGACAGTTACTGATAGAATGATAGAATTAGCTAGGTTGGAAAAGACCTACAAGATCATCCAGTCCAACCATCCACCTACCACCAATAACCCCACTAAACCATGTCTCTCAACACTATATCTAAATGATGATGACCCTAGTTAAGCTCATAAGTGATTTACAACCAGTAGGAAGTTTTATGTGACAGAGACATTGCTTTAAGCTCTGTGACAGCTTTGGAAGGTTCTAGTGAATACAATTTAAGAACCAATCAACTTGGGAAAAAACATGTAATACAAATATTATGAGTCTCTTCAATGTCACTTGTACTCATAGGGTATTTATGGGCTTGATGCCCATAAATGATGGCTTGTACTCCTATCCCAGTGGTGAGTGGGGTGCCAACTGATTCCAGCTGGGGCTAGTTCAAAAGCTACAACTCCTGCCAAGTAGCTTGTGAATAAAAGGCTGGCTTGGACCAGTCCAAACATCTTTGGAAGGTGCTGTGTGGGACTGACACTGGAGAAAACTGTGCGAGTGATGCAAGTAATAGTCTTTTTCTGTTTTTACCTTTTTACTGTAAAATTCTTCTCTTCCAGTGACCATTTGAGTACACTATTCTCACAGAGAAGAAGTTGCGGAGAGAAACAGATTCTGTCTGGGCTTTGCTCAGAACCAGATCTAATTCCCACATAAAGAATGCGTGGACCAAAATCACCCATGCTGGCTGTGAAACTGATGTCCTTCAGCTGATGCCCAAGGCGTGTTAATTGATGTCCAGCTGCTTGAAGATGGCTCCTAGTGGTCCTATACTCATGCAGTCTGTTCTCTGGAGAAGAGTACTCAGCTTGGGATGGTTTGGACAATGAAGAATTTGAATCGACCATTGGGTTTTACTTCTGATGGGGACAGATGATAAGGCACAATGCAGTGCTTTAGATGTGGGGACATGGTCTTGCTGGATGCAAGAGTTATGGGAGAAAACCATTCCTAGACTCACAGTGAGCAAGGGCACAGGAGAACAGGTTTCCTCAGTAGACTTAAAATTCTTGGATACTACAGTTAATCTAAAGATCTTAGAATGTGAGATTCCACCTGCTCTTCCTGTTGAATCCATAGCAGTTCTTTAACTCTTTCTAGATGACTCCCATTATTGTGAAATAGTCCTGAGGGAATGAAAAGCATGAAAAGTCCAGATGTCTCTACAAATAAGCAGGAGAATTACAAACGAATATGAAGTATCACAAGATAGCTCTTATTTTTCCCTTTTCTCCAAAGTGAAGTTCCTTTTAGAGTATTATTTTACATTTGAGGGAATTACAAATTAGATTTCTATTAATTTTACTCATTACCTCTGCCACTAGTAATTTAACTGGGCATTCATTGTAGTTACAAATAACGCAGCTAAGATATCGTATAAAGCCAAGTCCATGTGAATCAATGGGACTAGACTGGTCACCCTCTTCTAGAGAACTCACCAAACACTGGACATCATTGTCCTTCATTTCTCACACTGACAGACAAACTCGAACAGTCACCTCAGATGCACCTGAAGCAGGAGCTGCATTCAAAAATTTTCTTCAAACAACAGTGAATTATTTCATGTTATTGTGCTTTAAGCTGTAAAGAGCTTCTGTGCTTTTTTTTAAAATGTCAAAATACAGAGAGTAATCCAATAGTCTATAGAGGAATGGGTTATAAATAAAGCTGTGAAAAAGTGTTGATTCATGCAACTTTTACATGGTTTTTATTTACCACCAGAAGATAATCTATAGAATAGATTGTGACAAGACTTTCTACAGTGTTGTAACTAGCAAAATCATTCCAAGGATTGCACACTTGGAACTTTATCAAGATAGGATAATCCTGTACCTGTTTCAGGAGCTTATAGAGAAAAAAAAGTGAAACAACACAGTAAAGCTTTTTGGAAGTACTGGTGTATCTATAACACACAGTTATTATGATAAAAAATGCACAGTGTGCTACAGTGAACAAACTGTCTTGGTGTTTATCTCCCTTAGAGGCTCTCTGTAATAATTGCTTCTTGGTGAAATACATCTCCATAATCTTTATTATTACTGTTATCGTATAAAGAATTTTCCTATCTTCCCCGCTTAGCTGTTCTAGGCAATTCCACTTTAGGTATGTTCATGTAATGTAATATAACAACTCTGCAAGAAGTTTTTGTAACTATGAAAATCACTGTATTGCACCATGCCCTTCAGCTGACAGTGCATTGGTGCTGGTTCTTTGTTAAAAAATGGCTTTTTCCAGTACCAACCTTTTCTTTTTATTTCCCAATAAGGTTTTGCCTCTACTTTTCAGGCATTTCATCCACATTTTTGCTCCTGCCTTTAAGTAGCATGGCTTTCCAACCATACAGGAGCAGAGAGAGAAGCAGTATGTCTCATTTTTTTATTTTGTGTCCTTTTTTATAGCTTTCCTTAAAAATATACCAAACACTTTCAAAAGATGATTCTATGAACAGAAATTCATAAAGTTGTGCATCAGCAGAGAGTTGTTTTTAACAGCATACTGTGATATCTCTCCTCCTGCTCCCATTAACCTTCTCCTTTTCCTTGGGCAATACATTAACTGTTGTTTTTTTTTCTTTCAGTGAGTGATAATCACCCTCTTATCTAACATCCCCCATGCTATTCCAGAGGTTCAAACTATTCAGCTACTCTCAGCTGTCTGAAATGATTTACATATCTAATTAAATACAGAGAAACTAGGATTTAGCTCTGAAGTTTGCTGCTCCTGTTTTATATCCAAAGAAGGACTTGTGTGCCTGAAAGCTTATCTATCTCTTTAAAATACAGAAGTTGTTCTACTAAAAGATTACCAAACTTGTCATGTTAAATGTTTAGAGTGGTAACAGGATGTAGGGGACAGAGATGGGAGCCAGAAGGAAGGTTCAGAGAAAGCAAAAGGCGAATGCAGTCTCTGACGTGATGGGGTACTGCAGTGGCAATGCTTTTACTCACAATTTGTACGATTATCTGGCTAGAATTAGCTCTGATAAAATAACTTGCCTAGTCTGTGTGGGATCTGAAAGTGTCAAAAGTGAAGAATAACAAACAAGCAGCTGAGCCCAGGATTATTCTCCTCACAGGTTTTTGTCTGACGTTAGCAAGGCTTTAGAAACTCCAAGTTTAAGAACTTTCCTCAACAAAAAAGAGTGTATTTTTATTATGTTGACATCAAAATTCCTTTTCTAAGTGGCTTAATTCCCATGTCTGAAGTTCGAGTGAGATGAAGAAAACCTTTGCAAATGGTGATTTGGTATGCTTAAAGGCCTTCTGTTTTCTTTACACTTTGGTAACAAAATGTTCATATTCCGTGGAAGACTAAGATAAACATTTCAAAGTGAAGATTATTAATAAATAGGCAAAAAAAAAAAAAAAACAACTGTAGGCAGAGATCTTTTAAATTAAAACAAAACAAAACAAAACAAAAACCACATTTTTCATCCGACGTGCTCACGTGAGAAATATTATACACTTTTCCTTTTAGAAGCTGAACAGCTGTAGTAGCCATCGACTTTATTTTGGGTATGCAGCAACAAGAATCAGATTTGCTTTTGCTGCATAAAATCGTGGGTTGAATGACCAAGACTACTAAAAAAAACCCTGCAAAATTGAAGCCAAACACGCACACACAAAAAGCTTTAAAATCTCAATCTGATGAACTAGCTATAAAAACATCTACCTGAAGATGACTTTTTTTTATGTTTCTATACTTTAGAAACAATTGTGTGGGACTACTGTCTCCTCACAGAGAAGAAAATGGGGTGGAAGATACATGAAAACCTAATGATGCAATCAACAAATCTTTATCGATTAAACGTACAGACTTTCAGGTCCAGTAACGTTTCAAGCGCATCAGAGAGTGGCCATAGTGTAAGGGGCAAAAGGGCCAAAAAAATGTTTGCAATCCTGCAAACCAAAACATCTCTGGTTAAGAACAGGGGATTATGCATTTTAAGGAAAGATTTTAAGATGATGGATGCAATAGAAAAAAGGTGCTTACTCCCTTCCTTAGAGCTAATGGTGAAACTGACATGAGCAAACAAATAATTTGTTTCCTGAAACAGAGTGAATCAGCCCACTGCTGGCTCTTATATTAAACCTCCGCTGCTGCTCAGCACTTTGCATTCAGCAGGAACTCCATGATGTGTAAGCAAAGCATAACAGGGTAATTGAGAATCTCTTTCCTCTGCCAGAAAATAAATAGCTCACTGTTCATGTTTAAAGCTTCCTGTTGCCTCCTCCCAGAAGTTGTAATATCTTCTTAAATCCTTGGTGCAGGTAAAATTAAAGCACTGGAGATTAAAATAATCTTTAGCTTCATATTTATTTTCCGTGTTTGATTCACTGTGTCCTGGGGCTGCTTACGCAGTTGTCAAAGAAGAGTCTCTGTGTGCCTATTCCCCTGCCTCCTCTACTCCCTTCCTTTGGAATACTCTATTGCCTCTCATATATTTCTTATAACCAGTCCAAAAATCTTCTTTCTGGTTTTCAAGGTCAGTTGTTGGCTAGTATTCAAATATACCAACAGTGATATTTTTGCTAGTGTGATTTCCAAGAACTTTGCTTTCTGCTGCCCAAAACTCCCTCCAAAGCAGGCTCTTGCATCTCCTTTCCTTCCATCACAATCCCATCCCAGCCAGTTCCTCCTCACCTCTCTCTTTTCCGGTCTCACACAATCCATCCTCCACTATGAACAAAGTGCTCAGCTCCCCAGACACCAGCATGGCAAAAGGCAGAGCTCATGCCGTGCCTGACTCAGAGGCCACTGTGCGCCCGCTGGTTGGCCGATCCATATGTGGTGGTGCCGGTGGTGGCTGGGGAACAAAGCACCAGCCCCCATTTCTCCCTCCTATAGGAGGTACAGCTCAGCATCCCACTGCTATTCCAGGTCACTCACCCACCAGACATGCAGGGAAACAATATCATGAGATTTCTCACCCTCCGCTATAACTTAGTGGTCAGACAGCAGTAGAAATTGGCATTCTCATTGATTTCTTTTCCTTCAGAAATAAACCTAGAGGCAGGTTATGATTTAAACAGCCTCGAATAGGAATATGAGAAAATGAGCTGTGCAGAAATTGTTCAGGGTATTGAAATTAAAATGTCTGTCATCAATTTCCAGGCTTTATAGCCCACCACAATAGATGTGAGAGGTGCCATCTTGCAGAGGGACAGATACTTGCTTGAGATTTCAGAAGGAAAAGGTGGTTTGACCTATTTTTGAAAAGGTAAGAGTGTCATCATGCTGTCAGACTAAAGAAATGAATCTACGTTCAAACTGCCAGAGAATATATATAAAAAGAAGATGTAACAAAACCTGACAAATATTATAAAATAAAAACAATATAGTTTTACCATAACTACCAAAATTATACAGCAGATGACTTTTATTTTGTGATCTGTCTTGGAAAAAGTGAGCCATTTGACGCAGAATGTTGGAACATTCTGCAGCCTTCAGATGTCCTGTTCACTATCAAATATTTGTCACGCGTGATATTCTTCTTTACTGCAAAAAATGCTCAGAAAGGTGACGAACTCTTTTTCTTGATTATGAGTTCTATGCAGACATAAAAGGCTTCAGTAGAGCTGGTCTGGGACACTGAATTTTGAATTTCAGGAAAAAAATAAAATTAGCAAGCTGGTGACTCTTATTTTATTTCTTGGTACAAAATAATTTCATGCAAAAGTAATTTTTGTATGCTCATATTTAGATGGAAATGTATTTCTGATATAGAGCCATTTGAAAAATAAAGGTCTACATTGCATTAGAAAAATGTTCATTATTTTGGAATAAGAAAATCAGGAAAAAAATACAGTATGTGCCTGTATGTTTGTTTCTATATGATTCATGTTTCTGGATTAAGCATCTGAAAGCCTCACTCAGTTTCCGATTTCCCTTGTCTAAGTATTACACAACCCCAACCCCTGGAAAATTCAAAGGCAAGAAGACTGATGATATAAGATGGTGAGAGCACATAATGCTGTGAATGTCTCTTTCATTTCCCAAATGACATATCAGGTTTCACAGGTAAGTAAATTATTACTATGTTTTAATCCATCAAAACAATGCTAGCTTGAAAGCTGCAGCAGAGTTGCGGGAACTGGGCGGTTGCAGGGCAGGAGGACACCTTGTCCTTCTCCCAAGAGCTGGCAATTTAATTAGAACAAAGCTCTGACTGGCAAGCCTGGGGGTTATCCAGGGGATATCCTGTGCCAAGAAGAGGTAGAAGACAAGGGGTGCTTCTGTAAATACTTCTCCCTATAATTCACAGTACTTGTTTTGGCCTTACCAGCACAGGTGTGAATGGTGGATTATAAATCCCAGTATAGATCTAGACCTCTGTTGCTGGTAACATCTGGCAGAAAATAGAAGAGGCACAGAGAGTGGCAGTCTCTTAGATCAGTGGTAGCTTATGAATTTGATGCTGAAAAGGCAGTGTCATATGCAGAGGCCTTGTGCTACTTAATGTTTGATGATCCTGGGACCTTTCTTCTAGGTCCACCAGGATCTGTTGTGTCACTTGGAGTGAATTTCTTCAATTTCCCCTTCATTTACTTCATTTTTAACACTATAAACTCTTCAGAGTACTTATTGTCTGTCACCGAACAGAACCAAAGACAACAGGCCCCAAACATCCTCCTGTCCTGTGTCAACCATCACCACTCTGGCCTGCAGGTACCAGGGCTGGGCAGCCACACAATACCTCCACTGCCCTTACTTCTCCTCCAGCCCCACGATGGCGATTATACACTTGTGATCTGCTTGGGCTGAAAAGGTTTCATTAATATATGAAAGAACTTTAATAGGCATAAGTCCACAGAAATGCAAAGCACACAATAAATAATCACTGCAAACACAAATTCCTTTTGGATCCCAGGACACGCAAATACAAACAATAGTTACATTAGCATAAAATCTTTTTTCAGCCTTTTCTGAAGTGAATCCTTCAACCATGTGTGCCATGTACAGTCATTTATTAACATCTGGTGAAAATCTGTAGGGAAACATGAAATTAAAAGTCACTTGGACTGGTATGCACTGATGAGCAAACAAGTTTTTGAATTTTGAATAAAGCCTGTAGGACTACAGAAGGCTCTCAGTAGTCCCATATTAGAGGGCATCTACCAGGAAAGCAATTAACATTCTACCTCCTGTATCACCACCACTGGAGAATTCGGATGCTGGCAACTGTTGACATCTGCTCACTTACTTCATATCCCCCTTGCACATTTGGCTTCCAAACATGAGTGCTGTTTTCTTAGTTCTAACCCTTTTATTAGTGATAATAACAATGCTTCAGTAAGAGCAATTACAAAGCAGGCCCTTGAGAGACTTGGCAGTTATTTCCCCTTATGCTAAATACATCAGGATCTGTGTCACTGACTATTTGACCAAAAAGTAGCCTAAAAACTTTCCCACTGAGACATATTGCTCCGTCTCTATCAATTAGAAATTATCAGGACAATGATGATGCTGAACACTACCAGATATTCTGCTGTAGGCCATCTAACGAAAACCACTGCTGCCCCTTACCACAACACACATCACAACCATGACTCATTTTCCCACCTTTGTCAAATTACACAGTTCTCATTTAATGTGTAGGAAAATGTCTACATCCAGGAAAAAGGGAAGAGGGAAACTTCCAAAATGCTGCAGTCCTCTTCATGGGGGACTCTTACCCAACTGATCTCAAAATTATTTATGTAAAACCATGGAAAGACAAGAGAGGGTCATGCATCATTGTACTGTGCATCTATGGTACAGTGTTGACTGGGGAAGACTATAGGGCCAACTCCAATGGCCCCACTGCACACTGTGGGAAAACACTGTCTGGAAACACTCTCAAAAATTTATTTCAGTAAGAAAAAATATTTAATTCTCAAATCCTAGGATATGTTTCAGATTTATGGGGATACTTGACCAAGGCATAGCTATAATTTTGAGAAAAATATTCATCTTCTACAGTACATACCCTTCCTGTACTTGTCCTGTGCTTCCTTCTCTGTACACAGCTTCTTCCCTTAAAACATCACCAATTATTTTAATTAAGTTGCCAAGCTTTTTCCACTTCCTTTCTCTAAATTCTGCTGTGTTCTTGAGCTCACACAGGATTAGATTAAGCAGCAGAATATATTTTAGTAAACAGAATTTAATCTTGACCTTCAGCTCCCCATCTACTGCTACAAACCAATTCTTCATTCCCTTAAGGCAGTATCTGAGAAAAAAGCCTCTGTACAAAAGACTTTCAACTCACGCCTACTCCAAGGGATAAGCTGTGAAAAAAATGCATTGAAGGGGCTACATCCCATAATACTAGTGTCTATTCACACTACAGCAAGGTTTATATTATACACACTGCTCACATGCCAGTTCTGAATCCTGGTGAGTTTTTTTTCTTTTAAAAAATAAAATTTAGCTATTTTAACTCATTAGTTGTTAACTCGTCCACATATAATTTTAGCTACCTGGGAAACCAAAAATGGTAGAATCAGGCATAAATTTGAATCAGAGGTTTGGAGATTCCTGTGACAGCCTTTATCCTTCTCAACTGAGCAAGCAGTTTCTACTGCACTGAACTCTGTCTGCTTTGCACTTCAAAGATCAAAAGGTCTGTCTAGCCTGTGTTTAACAAGACTTTTGTCTTGTTCCCTTGTTATCACCACAAAGCTTTGCACTAGCTTTTATGTTCTATCATACTTAGGACAAATCATCAAACAATGGACCTAGGTTAACTGATAATAATTTTGTAAGCTAGTATAGCTGTGTCTTGCCCTGATTTTGTCCATATCTATGGGTTTCCTAGAAGACGGAATAGGAAGTTATCATTTTCTCTCTGTTTTTATTCCAATGTAATTCAATATATGAGATTATGTTATAACACACAGAGAGTTCAGATACTTTCTGCCAGTTGGATCAATTCCAATGTCTCTCTTCCAGGTAGAAGTTAGGCCATGTGCCTGGGAAGTTGCATGCTGAAAACTTGCTAGCCTGAGCCAATAAGATATTCTGATATGGGGTTAGTTATAGAATTATAGAAAAGCTTGGGTTGGAAGGGATCTTAAAGTTCATATAGTTCCAACCTCATGCCATTAGCAGGGATGCCGACCACTAGATGAGGCTGCCCAGGGCCCCATCCAACCTGGCTTTGAATACTTCTAGGGATGGAAGTACCACCTCTCTGGGCAACCTGTTCCAGTGCCTCACCACCCTTTGAATGAAAAATTTCTCCCTAATATCTACTCTAAATCTCCCCTCTTTTAGTTTAAAACCATTCCCCCTCATCCTATCACTATCTGTCCATGTAAAAAGTCAGTCTCCATCTTGATTATAAGCTCCCTTTAAATGCTGGAAGGTTGCAATGAGGTCTCCCTGTAGCTTTCTCTAATCCAGGATGAACAAGACCAGCTGCCTCAGCATTTCTTCATAGTCAGCTTCAAACAACAATCGGTATAAAAACAGCATCACTCCTAGGCTGTGCAAAATTAATCCCTTATGAAGACAACAACCTGGGCTCTAAACATGGATGAATTTGTTACTGACTCATACAAAGGTAACTGAGAAGGAGGAAGGCTCTTTGACCTTCCTTGCAACTGGGTGCACTGAGAAACGTATGATCTGGAGCAGAGAGGCCATCAAAGGAAATGATGTTTCACATTATAAATCAGGGGGAGCTAGACCCCAGATTTTCAAAATATTTAGTCAAAAAGAATGGTGAAAATGAAGCAGCAGTCACCACGTGACAGCCATGGCCCTGACTTTCCTTGGTTATGGGTGTCCTACCCAGCTGCTTAGCTGCCTCATCACACTGAGCACTGGGACCAGGAACATGGGTTGTTCTTCAGAGGACCTGCTGAAACAGAGCTGGACTAGTAACTCCCTAGTGCCCTCACTGCCCCTCTTTGCACAGCACAGCATCCTCATTGGAACTGGCAAAAAAAAATCCTGTCATGTCACTCTTCTTTCACAGCTCTTCAAAAACTTTTAATTTTAATCACAAAGTTTTTATTTATTTATACAAAAGAAAGATGATCTCATTGAGCTGTAGAGTTCCTGAGGGCATATAATGACATACTGATGACTGTGAAAGTGACTATTCTTGCTTAATTTTAACCACGTGAACTTTTCTGCTGAAGCCAATGGGTCTTCAGTGTAGGTAAATTTAAGTGCATCTGTTATTTCTGAGGAAGGTACTACAACTGGAGCATGCACACTGATTTAGATGAGAGAAAATTATTTTTTTCTTCAGCAAAGCGAAGTATCTTGTTTTTCCAGGAACAAAAATTGTAGATTTTGTAATGCATATTTTTATTTGATCTTTAAGGCTGCTTGTTCAGTATAACACAAAACCTAAAAATTGGTGTCAGCAAGTTATATCACACTAGGGAAAGAGCCAGAAGATGAGCATGGTCCTTCAATCATGACTCACTTTGGAGTTCTTATCCCCCAGGTCGGAGAATCTAGGAACAATTTCCATACTCAGATGAGTGTAGAGGTTATGATTGTTCCTGTAAAATGCCCCCAAATTTATAATAAGTTAGTTTAATTCAGTGTATATGAACTAACTAGAAATAGGAACCTGAGATGCAAGCATTTCCAAATGCCCTAAACCTTTTTCACTCTGTGCATTGGGAGAAATCTAGACCCAGATGTGGAAAATAATACAACATCTTCTTTAAATGCTATTGGGGAGAAGTGGAAGACAGCAACACAAAGGCATTGGCTCTTCAGCCTAGTGGTCTTCGTATACAGCCAAGATTTGGTACTCAATATGAGGTCTTAGAAGCACTGGAATAAGACACAGTGGTACTTTTGTCATATACATTTGCCCACATCTACTGTATGTCATGTAAATACAATTTGACTTATCCATTCCAGCTTTTCATCTAAATGGTGTAGAAATTGAATATTGTAAGCATTTTTTAAAGTGGCAAGAGTAAAATGACAGCATCTCTGCTAGACACTGTTATTGCTCCATTTGCCATCCTCAAAATGATTTCCAGTTTTATAGAATCATTCAAGTTTTATGACCCTGCTGTCATTGTGAAAGTAACACACTGGTATTTTCTCTTATGCATTATTTCTAGCAAGGTGAAATAAACAACAGTTAGGAGGTCCTTTTACTATGTTGTTCCTCTCTTATAAATTGTTTTTAAATTTCTACAGTAAAAAACCATGTCAAGTATTTAGTCACATCCCAGAAAATAGTGTTGTTCTAGTTAAGGGCACCTCAGAAGTGTTAGTAATAGACAACAGCCAGTAAACACAGATGCTACTTTTGCTGTAGGAATTTCATGCTCTACTAATACATATTTCATTAAAGCCCACAGCTAAACATTCACAACTTAAGTGCCAGATTATGGTGGAATTCTATATCAGTTTCAAATTCCTGCCATCCTATGCTCTACAGCATGAAGACTTGCCTACTGCAATCTTTATATGCATTCTGTGAAACTTTATCTTAAATCTGTATTTAAGATGACATTACATACATTTCTCAATTGTACTTACAGTGGTTTGATGTTTATATATATATATATACATTAAAAAAATATTTTCACTTGTCTGATTAAAAATAGCAATGCCTTGAAGAATTTCTGAAAGTTTCATTAAACAAAATCTCCAGATAGGCTGGAGGAGGCTTCATGGTCAACAAGGGTTAGACCAGTTAAAGAAAAGCATAATGTGGGCAATCTAAAAGTTGATGAAAACAAGTGTGCTTACACCAGAGGGAGACAGGCATATTGCAGTATCTCTGCCAGGTTCCTGCAAGTGCTTTCTAAGTACCCACTGCTAGCCCCTGCCAGCAGAAGGACACTGGGCTACTTGGAGCTTTGGTCTCAAGTACTGTCCTTCATGTGATTTTATTACACCCATTTCCAGCTGCTGTTTCTCCTATACCCCATCCTCCTGTATTCATTAAATTCAGCCTCATATTTTCATGTAGACTATCATTTATGTGAAAGTTACATACCAATATACAGTTGTATACGTTACCCATAAACTTGGCCGAGAAAGGAGCCTGTTTTCCATCCTTCTTAACTATCGGATATATTATACCTTCTTAAATATATGACAACATGATGTGATTTATATGTGTCTGAACCCTATTTAAAGGTGTATTTTGCCTTCGTATGCAAGAAAAGAATAAATGGATTCTTGGTGGTCATATCATCTAGTTAGGCCTCATCTAAAGAAAAGCGAGGAATTAACTATCCAAAGAATGTCATTAATAATGCTGCTCAAATAAACCATGATTAGCAAACTGACAGCTCCTGGCATTCTTCTTTACTTTCTTGTAGTGTATACTCACTCAAAACGTCTTTAAAGATATTAATTACCTGGGCCTTTTACCACCCGAATATAAATTCAAGGAATTAAGGAGAGCTGCAAACAGATGTAAAGAAAAGGGCACCATGCTGACAGCGCTTTAGGACTGTCATTGCAAAACCCAGCCAAACATAAACGATCAGATATATTGTTAAGAAATATAACTTCTCAGGAGAAGCAAAATATAGAGAGAAATCATGAGGATGGTAAATAATAGCTCAAGGAAGCAAGATGTAATAATGCATTTTACGTAATGTACTGCATATTGTAGTCTGCATGACACAGGCTTCTGAAAGAGTACTGCAGTATGAGGAATCGAGGACCACATTAGCCTGGAGAGAGGCAAAAGGTACAATTATCATCGACTGTCCAAGCACTCAGTGTATCCAGGCAGCTATGATCTGTACTGTATTAAAGAGCAGAACTGCATTAGATATACGAGCAAACCTAAAAGAATAAAAAACTGCTGTAACAAGGGTATATTGCAATACTTATTGCTCAGTAATGACAGTCACAGCATTTTACTTTGTTCTGATGCATTTATCATGTGCTATTAGCAGTAGCTGTTATGAATATCCCAAGTTTCTCAGCTAGATGACTAATACCAAGTGCAAGAGAAATCTCATACTGCACGGCACTCCCAAACCTCAAACCTTTAATAGCTGTTGGTGAGTACTAGCATGCACACTCAGAAGGCAAAGAACCTGACTCTTGAAAATACAATTATTCAGTGTGTGAAAGCCCAAGTAACAAAGCGTGCCAATCTACCCCTAAATTCCCAAACACAGGATTTTTTTTTTCTTTGAGTAGTTCTGTATCTCAATGACAACTAGGTGGAATGATGAGTTATCTTCCAGAAATGCAAAGCCTGAAGATCTTCCCTTAAGATCTCCCTTTATGAGGAGATGTGCCATATTCATGCAGATTCACAGGAGGACAGTTTGCTTAAAAAGTCCTTTGTCTCATTCAGCTCAGTGAATTTTGGAAATGAATGAACATGTGCAAAGCTCACAAGGTACGTCCACAAGACTGGAACCTTAGCTCAAACCCAGTACCTCAATAACGTGCTCACACAGCATCCAGAGCAGAGCTGGTCCATTTGTACATTTTAAGTATACAAGTAATTGGTTTCAGACCAGTGTTCTGAAGGCTCACTGACACAGAGTGGAGATCGAGACAGAGACTAAGTCATGTTCTTTCTTTTTCCCTCAGTTTACATGCCAGATTTTGCAGATCTACGATCAAACATCCATCCCTTGTTCAGAAAGAGCTAGTTTACACATCTGGCTTGACAGCATAACATATCTTAAGTTGGCTTAACACCAGTCCATCAGTTATTATTTCTGCTGGTCTCATTCCAGCAGAGCAATTTATTACGAATAAATAACTCAAAGAAAGCATTGTTCATAATTTTCAGCACCTTCTGTGATCTTTAGCTACTTCGTTACAGTTAAGTGATAAAAAGATTAAAGCCAATTGCAATATTTTAACATTAAAAAAGCAACAAAACTAAGTGGTGGCAAAGTTCTCCCTCTTCTACGCTTGCTCCTTTCCAACCCACACACTTGGGAGAACTCCTTGTACTTGTCAAAATGCTTTGTTCCTGCTGGCTTGTGAGTAAGCTGGGATCAGGCCCTAATTAACACAATATGCTATACAAACAGTGCACTAAAGGCCAAAGATGACCAACTTAAATTTTCTTGGCTCTCAAGGAAAACATAACTTTAGTGACTTCCTACAATGAAGTTAAATTTTCCCACACCACGTTTCTAATGAAATCTTTCCCCTGGAATGAACAAAACAATAGAATGCAGTAAAGAAATCATCCTAAGGATGAACTGCATTGCAGCTGAATGGGATGTTCTTGGCAGCATCCTGCCTCCAGGAGCAGAGCTGGAGTGAAGCTGCTGTGGTCTCTGGGAAAGATCTGAAGATGTTCTCCCTTTGGCACAGCACACACCTATCACACACTCTCACAACCACATGTTTGGAGAAGGAAGACCAGATCTGATAGGAATCCTGAAATGAGAGGCTGAAGTTCAGTTTCTTGCTGCCATCTTGGGGAATGTCAGGCCAGAACTGACTGGGTAAGGTGCTCTGTACTGGTGCAGCCTCACCTCAAGCACCACGTGCAATTTGGGTACTACAATATAAGAAGGAGATAAAACTATTAGAGGGTGTCCAAAGGAGGGCTGCATAAATGGGGAAGGGTCTGGACGGGAAGACGTATGAGCAGCTGAGGTCCCTGTGTTTGTTCAGCCCAGAGCAGAGGAAGCTGAGGGGAGAGCTCATGGCATCTGCAGCTCCTCACAGGGAGCCGAGGGGCAGCGCTGAGCTCTGCTCTCTGTGGACAGCAAAAAGGCCTGAGCAAACGACATGGAGCTGTGTCAGGGGAGGGGCAGGCCGGAGATCAGTAAAAGGTTCCACACCAGAGGGTGTTTGGACACTGGAACAGGCTCCCCAGGGCAGTGGTCATGGCCTCACACTGCCAGAGTTCAAGAAGTGTTTGGATAACACTCTCAGACACAGGGTTTGAATTTGGACAGCCCTATGTGGAGCCAGGAGCAGGGCTCGATGTTCCTTGTGGGTTCCTTCCAGTGCAGGGTATTCTATGATTCTATGATCTAAGGGCCTGCTATCCATGCTGGACTGGGTCCCATAAATTGCTCATCAGTAGCTGGGACATGTTGTGCTCAGGACTAGTTTTATCCAAAAAGATCCAGTTAGAAAATCTGAGATTACTCTAAAATGCAAATCAATGTGCAATAAAAGGAGATGATCAGAAGATCTGACTGAAAAAAAATCACACCTGAACTCCATTAAAATTGATGTAAACACAACAAAGAATTAGCACTATAACTGAGTTGTGTGTGCATGTGAGGGCCCTTCTTGCCCCTAGCGAGAGGATATGGGTCTTTTCAGACTCCACATTACTTCTTGAAAATGAGTCTTTGCATTGTGTGTATTTTTCAATATGGTTATTGTCTGTTCTTGGAGGGTTCCTGTTTTCTCTTTAGGAGAGAAAATGCTCATGTTCGCTGCAGGAGGAGTCTTTCCCCGTGGAGAAGAATCCAGGTCAAGGACTCCAAGCATCCCAGCTGGCTGGCACCAAGCACGAGTGGGTCCATGACACGGCAGTGGGAGCAGCCGGCTGCCTCCGTGGGGAGTGGAGTGAACATCTGCTCCGTTCCAGGAAAGAGCCAAGAGACACGGAGCTGGGGAGTGAGCCAGAGACCCAGCTGGGCAGCCACACGCTGCAGGAGAGCATGGAGGGGAAAGCAAATGCCTCTCATCAGGCCCCAATTAGCACGCATGTGATTGGGGAGGCTGCTGGCCTGCGGGCTGCTGAAGGCTTGGCAACAGCCAGCAGAGAGGCAGTGAAGGGGTAAGGGGGAAAGTGGTAATGGAGAGCAGGGGATGAAACAGAGAAGGGAGTGGGAAAGATGGATGGGGTTATATTCGCTGACAGTGATAACATCACGAATGGTGGTAAAAGCACTTCAAAATTCCCCGGTGCAAGGCTGTCACCCAGTGACCGCCAATAATCTAATAGTCCTTACTGCTGTCTCCAGCCACATTGAGCAGACTCGGAGATGAACAGTATTGCTGGCAAAGAATGCTTAACCTTGCTGCTGTTGTGCTATTGAATGCAGCCCCCATTTCCATAAGCACTGATGTCATTTCTAACACTGATCTACAAAGAACTGTGCATTGTGTAAACTATGGTCTTGGACCACGTTTCCAAATGTGTACACCGTGGAAGTCGGCTATGCAGTCAGCACCAAGCAGGGCAGAAATACTTTGTGTAGAGGGATAGTCTGGGTTTCAAGAGAAGGGGAAGGAAAATTCTCGTTCATTTTGGAGAAAATTCATTCTTCTCTGCAGAGTTCTGGAAGGCAAGGTGGGATTGATGTGATTCACAGTCTTTGTGCTGTGTCCTTCTCTAAGAGGTGATTTTTATTAATGCTGTATTTATACACACTGACTAGAAATAACAAGATCCAAACTAGATAACTGCTCTGATAGCAGAAGGATTTGGAACTGTCACCACTTCAAATTATGTTTAAAATTATTTAAGTGTTCATTAAAAACATGGCCTATTCTCTCTCTTCTTTGTCTGGAAAAGGAAAGATTTTATGTGTTTTTATTCTTTTTATACTCTGGGCAGCAGTATGGAATTAAAAGTTGATTGTACCAGCTGACATCCTTGCCAATCACCCATTTTCAATCCCAACAATCCTTAAAAACATATTAGGGCAACAAGGTGAACAATGTCTAATCTCAGCATTTTCAAAGAATAGCACAGAAGCATAAAAGAAGGAATGTGGACATTAAAGCTCAGAGAGACAACCTAATTCTTTGATATCCATTTACATATTAACTGCTACAAATGCTTAGATAATACTTTCAAAATAAAAACATCTCTCAAATAAGACAACAGTATGCCAATGCATGCATACTTTGTCTACAGTACTTTTAAGCTTCTAAAAACTTAAACTGAGATTAAATTATGCTTTAATAATTCATTTTAGAACAATATAATCAGTTAATTAGGTTAAGATCTCTGAAGTATTAGTTTCTTTCCAAATGCCTTTGTAGAGGTTTAATGGGCATTGATATTTTTGGCTAGCTAACAGAATGCAAGTTATCTTTACTTCTTGACTGACTGTATCTCTGAGCAAACAAATCTGCGTGATGCTGCATGTCCTTATCTCCAACTGAAGACAGTGGGGACTGAAGCTGTTCATAACATAAAAGCATGAAATGATACTTCCCAAAGGCCTCATTTTTGGTTCAAAGGCTATGAGAAGAACACGCTGTAATTTTTCACCATCTATAACCTTATGCTCCTATATTTTAACTTAGCTGAAGCAGCAGCCTCAAGAAGGAAGGAAAAGAAGAAAACCCGGAACATTTTGGTCTTGCAGATGACTTTAGTGTTCTCAACAAGTCTGTGCAAGTGTCAAGTGATTCACAAATGGTTCAGCAAACGTTGGCTCTGCTGCAGGCAGATCAGAGGGCAGTTCCAAGCACCACAAGGAAGCACACAAAGTCAGACTGGGGCTGAATTTGCAGGGTTCATCCCTCCTCCCGTACTCTGTGGCCATGTATTCCCGGTGCCTTTCTGACACACTCCCCAGACAGCGGTCACTTTCCCCTCCCTGAGAGCTGGTCTCCTCCAGGAAAACATGTGCAAACAGTTGGACTTTGCTCTTCCATCCTCAGAGGGGGTTAGCTCAAGAAAAAAGATTGTGCTGATCTGAGCACTGCATCCTATGTCAGGAGTGACAGCAGGAGATGCAAGGGAACATGCACATTTTGTGCGATCAGCTGTGTTGGCACCCATTTATAAACCATCTCTCCCCTTGGGAAAGTGCCTTAGTTAGTGGGATGCTCACTGCTACATGAGCAGTTAGGATTTTAGCTAACCCTGTTTTCTGTAACATACTACTACATCAGTTGAGTTGTGCATAAACTGTTATTTTCTTTACTTTCCAAAGAAGATGGACACAGATCCTAAACAAGTGATTGGAATAATTAAACTATTAAACTATTTAATCATACTAATGATTATTTAATTTAATCATATTAATGATTAAATACAATTAAATCATTAAAATATTTTTCACGTGTTTTTTTTAGGGAAGGTTGAGTTTTTTGAGGGGGTTAGAAAATGTGATTACAGAAGCTATTTTTGCTGAAGAAATTTAAAGTCATTTTGTAATTATTATGTGCAGTTAGTCTTTAACTTTTAATAAGAAATGAGTCCTACACAGCCTACATCACAAGTCTTCTCAAGTCCAGTCGGTACTAAAATAATTGAGATTTTCTATTGAAACCCAAAGAACAACAAACAGAAGCCATTATTTTCTCTCCAGTGAAGGCTGACTTTCATTGTGGGTAAATAGCTACTTTAGATCGTGAAAATAGCATATCACATTTCCTTGTAAATCAATTGATTTTAATATTGTTATCATTTCTTCATTTTATGCCCAAAGACATTTTAGTCACTTTACAAACCAATTTAATATGTGAAGCAGAAACTTAAAATTAAATGTAGTAAAATTTAGAAAAAAAGGGATCTTAGTAAAAATGAAAATGAAATAGGTGTTCAAGAGTATCTCAAATTACCAGATTGTTTTTTTTTGTCTTATCTCTCCTTTTCTGCAAGATCTGGATGGTTTTATAGAATCCTCCCTCGCAATACTATTTTTATTTCTAGGCCATAACCTGCTCTGACCTCACATCTGACCCTGCTTTGAGCAAGAGGTTGGACTATAGACTTTCTGGGGTAGCTTCCAAACTGAATTTTCCTGCAATCACACATCCATGCAAATTCCACTCTTTTTTGAGCCTCGGCATGCCTATAGGCTCTGCATACACCATCAGATCCCTCAGTCCATGGCGTTATCCGCAGCTCCCAAGGCAGAGAGCTGCATTGTTCAGTGCAAGGCAGACCTCCTGCACCCACACTACTGCCCACCCCACATGCTCAGCTTCAGCTTCTTCTGCTGTCCTTGAGACATAACTACCATTTGTGAGAGCAGAAGAGGGATCATTCAGACCAAAGTCTCTGAAAAGTGAGGGTTGACCTGTAGTCCACCAGGGTGAACTACCCACGCTAGAGAGCACACGTCCGAGGGAGTGACATGTAGGCTGCAGGTGATGGAGGGCAGGAGGAGCCAGACATGGTGCAGCCCTGCCTGTGTACCCTCCAGAGAAGCTCTGGGAGTGAAATCTCTCCAGCAGCACCTAGCAGAAATGCCAGTCCTGGAGAAGAGCAACTGGAGGCCTCTGAGGTGAAGCCAATGTGGGATGAGGCTTGAGCCAGCAGGTCACAGCACGTGCCTTGTTCTGTCTCACCACTGCCAGCCTCTAAAGCCAGCTCATCACGCTGTTAGGCACATGCATGCCTGCAGCCCTTCCTCCTGCACAGCAGCCTTCACAGAAATCACTCTCAGGATCTGAGGTTTGATGCAAATCACATAGAGTCCATCAGTAAAATTTCACCGATTCTCACACAAAGAAATCCAACCAACTTTTCCCCCTGATCCCTCTCTAACGTGCAGCTCAGACTCTAGTAAGAGCCCAAAAGCCTTAGGCATCTACTTTAGAAAACCTGAAAGAATTTTCCTTTTAATTCTTCTTTTAAAAAGAATATCTGAGAATGCCTTAAACATCTAGGTTACTTTACAGAGAGGATGCTCTAAGGTTCCTGTTCCAACAGCACTTGCAAAGATAGAAAAATATAAGTAAAAGCCTCATTGATAAATTCCTGGTTGGATACTGTATGGTCATATGGGATAAATGACCTAAATCTATAATGTTTCTAGTTCCTTTCTTCCTGTTAAACCTTCTTTCTTGGGAAAGAGATAAGATCCATGTATGAATGCCCACAGTTCAGCAGTTCCCAGCCTTGCAGGAACTGCACTTTGCATGAACTTTGGTCGCTGCCACTCATGCTTACAAGGCAGCATGAGAGCGTTACAGGAGGAAGTAGCAGCAAGGTGTTTGCTTAACTTTCCCAGAGAATTGCTTTCCTTTTGTTCCTGTCACAAATCTGAAGTAGACATACCCCAGCTTCAAGCCAGAGTTGAACATCTTGATACTACATGAGTTAATGTTTGCAGGGCAGGGGTGGATCTGTTTGCTAAAGACATTTGGACCAGTTTTTCCCAGAAGTACTCTGCAGGGTGAATAACTGCATGAGCCTGTCCAGTGCAGTTGCTCCGACACCAGCAGGATAAGATCTGACTGAATCTGTAATTTTGTTTAATGTAGCTGTTGCAACATAAACCTAACGAGGCTTGAATACTGGGGCTTATGTTTATTTGTTTTGTATAGCTTTGGAATTAATATAATTATACAGAACAGCTAAGCCATTTTACTCTCATTATCCAAGATGTTATTTAATCTTTAGAGTCAATCAGATTAGAAGAAATCGGTTACCACTTTCAAGATAAATCCTGTAAATCAAGATTCTGTAGTCAGGTCATCCTGAGAGTATTGAGAACACTCTACTGTTACCATGCAGAGCTCAGGAGATGCTGGAGTGTATTTAGGACTCTGAAATGCAAAGGGAAGGGCATTCATGAGCTTTGTTGCACACAGCCTGATTTCACAATGTAAAAATCTATGCCACTCAATTACAACACAGACGTTCTCAGGTTTTGTCAAAACACAGTTCCACAAAATCAAAAGTGAAAATTACCAAATATTCTCAGTCAAACATGGATGTTTTGCAACTGTTCTGTGTAATAGTAATACCTACAGAAGGTCAAACACCAATGAACTAAATTTATACTGAGGACTCAGAGTTACATGTATGGGCTCAGATTTACCCTCTAGACACAAGACTAAAACAGACACGATTTGCCCACATCTACACTGTTTAACTCTCTTGTTAGCCAAACAAGGTAGCTGGGAATGGTAAATATCCTGTGTTAACTCCCAAAGTTAGGCAAAGGAAACAAAGCCTATATATCCCCTCTGTACATACATAGAGATCAGACTGCAGGCTCCCTTTTAAGCTTGGAAGATATTTGCCTCTTGTGTCTGAGCTGAACAAAAATCCTTAGGAAGTGAAAGGAAAAACCACCACACCTTCAGAGACATAGTGACTGATGACCATTCAGTGTAAAAGTTTGTCCCTGCCAGCGGAACTCTCTTGATAAGTTAGCTTATTTTTCCCATCTAAACTCCAGGAGCTCTTAAGTCAGAGAACTCGAGGAGCCCAGAAAAGATGCAGAAATTCATACAAACACATTTATCAGCTCTCCTAGATTTGCATACTTCTCATGCCTACCACAGTAGAAAGCAATTATCCTCTGGAACCTGTAGGTAGCCTGTACATTAGCAGTCTCCTTTTAACTATCAAATGACCATCAAGAACTGAACTGCATACCTATATGTTAAGAAAGACTTTAAGCTCTAGAAAAACATAAAAATCACCAGGCATCTTAGCAATGGTTGGTAACTTTGCTAGAGAGACCATTTAGATCTCTTCCAGATCTAAATTAATAGATATACAAACAGTTTTCTTCAGCCAGGTCTTCAGGGATTACGTAAGAAAAGAGTAAAAAATTTGCAATCACTGATAAGGAAGACTGAGAGATTGCTAGCTGTTTCTACAGACTAAGTATTGCATGGTCACAAGAAATCTTTAGGAAGGCAGTAGTCATGATCTTACCCAAATTATTATTAAAATTGTAGTAAGATGATGTGCTTAACATGTTACATATGTTCAAATGTTATAAGTTCTGGCACTGTGCTCTACAGGAAATATCTGTATTGTTTTGATGTTTGACTGGTAGATGCATTTCTTCAAGCATTAGGAGTTATATCCATGTGAGATGGTTAGATACCTCTATGCAGTTATATAAAAATGGAGCTCAGTTTGGCTGGCATTTGTTTTGTGTTGCCATCCTCCTTGCATCCAGACTGATCTTGAGAAGCTGCCAGGCCCAAAGCACTGCTGGAGTCTATCAGGTAATGAAAATATAGAGTGTGTCTGCTGAATTCTCAGAGATCAGCATGGTCACTCATGGGTGTCTTCTACTAGAGCAAGGAAGAGGACTGACTGACTGGAATGATGCAGTGCCAAGACTCCTGTCAACACTCTCTTAAATGTTGGCCTTGATATAAATATTTTTGGATTAATGAGCCACCACTTGCTATAAAACATTTAATACATTCTATAGAAAATGAATGAGAAAAATAGGACAAGTGATGGGATTAACTGCAGTCAGTGTCTGAATGAATGACTGTGCCAGAAGTCCAGTAATCGATGACCTGTCATGTGCTTCCTAATCTGACAGATGCACTCTGAGACAGTTCATGTGTGAGAAAAAGCAGGGGAATCCACGGGATGCAAGCATGCTCTGTGTCTTTCAACTTCTTGGCCCCAGCAAGAGGTGTGTGACGGCATTTGTGCCCATTGGTAGAAACATGATGTCTTGGCATGGTAACAACAAAAATTTTGCAATGATTATTTTAGGCATCTACAAGGCAAGGAAATAGCAGAGATAGTTCTGAGTATCCAGTGATATGTAAATGCTGGAGGTTCCCCAGAACAGCAGGGATCTGTACAGCATTGAAACCTGTATGGGGTTTAGCCTTAGGTTACGTAAAAGGGATTTTCCATGACAGTGAGACCAGTCTAACAGTGCTTCCCTATGGGAAAACTGTATGGAAAAATATGCTGATGAGTGAGACATATTGCAGCAATGCTGCCTATAAATGTAAAGTACTTAAAGAAGTGCCCAACCCCATCCCTGCGCTGGGTGAAGTGACTGTGTAGGAGCGTTGCTGGTTTGTGAAAGTGTTTGTGACTGCCGAGGGGTGCAGTTTCAGAATTGCAAGCTATGGCTGTGGTTACAAAAGAGTGTGGGAATATTTATCCAGCTTACACGTGACAGAAGCAACAGTAGAAACTTCTACTGAGCGCATTTTATTTTAATGCAAGCATTTCATAAAGGATTTCAACATTGTAGCTGTATTTTACTGTGTACATTCTGGCTCTACCTCATCCTTTTATAAGGCATTCAGTGGTTTTGATTCCTCAAAACAACACGTTGAATTGGTCAAACTTTTAAAATCAAGATGCTCAATCTCAACATTTTAACACGTGCATAAATATATTAGGTACCAAACTTTAGGTTGGACTTTTTGTTTCCACAAGTCTCAGGCATGCCACAGGTGTCTGAAAAAAGGAGCTTGGGTACATTAGAGAGCCAAAAGGGCAGGAGGGGATGGGAGAGTGTCATGGCTTGTATCCTCCCCATTAGTAGTGCCTGGTGTAATATATGTTGCACGTCCTTCCTTATGTTTCTTGCTCTCATTCTACTATTCCATCACTTTTCTTCTTGTTTTAATAAGCCCCTCCATACACTGAAATGAATCAAAGTGGTATAAATTGAACTGATGAAGATACGTGACAGTTCTTCAATCTGGAAAGTGGTACACACGGAGTTCCCATAATAATTTTATATAAATATAGAGGCCACTAGTAACAGTAGTGAACAAGTTGGATTCATTTTACGATGATGATGTTTTCTGACTGGGATGTTAAATTGTTTAATGATCCAAACAACCTGGAATTATGAGATTTGGAAAAGATGCTAAGTGAGCTGGCAGCAGCAGGAGAGGCTAAAACACAGCATGTAGGAGTGATGCAGGGCTGCCTCTACCAAAATCCTTGCTGTACAGATGCCAAGCCCTGGTTCTCCAATTTCTGATTACAGATGTACAGGCAAATATCTCTATTGTATGAAACTGAGGGTGAATCATCACCTTCACTGATTTCATGTTGAAAAAGTTGACATTTCCTCATTGGAGACAGATGGCTTATACTATTACTTTCTGCCTCATGGCTGCTTTACTTTACACAGCAGGCAGGATACCCAGTGGCACCACATAGTGTGCCACAGTAGGGAGCCACCACCCTGCTGGGTTGTCCTGCTCTGCAGGCTGTGCATGAGCTCAACACTGAGAGCTGAGACCTCAGTTTTGGGACACAGCTGTGGGGGGACGTTTCCAAAACTGGCATGTCCCATGTGGGAGCATGTCCCATTGCCATGAGGGCTTGTGCTCCTCTTCTTTTGTCCTGTCTTCTCCTTTTTTACTGCCCATTGCCAGTCTGCTACCTGCTCCGTTTTTGCCCTTTGACCACTATAAATCAAAGGAGTGTCACTGCCGCTGGGACTTGGGTGGGAGCAGCAGGCAGCAATGACCTAAGCACTGCACGCACACACGTTTTTTACCTGCAGCTACATTGCTGCAACACGGATACACTGACTTTCCAATCAGCGTGTGCTCAGGGCACATCTCTTATTAAAGCAAATGAATAAGTGGTCTGTGTTACTTCCCACAAAAAGACAAATTCAACTGCTTTGTGCTTAGTGATAACTTTAAATAGCGGCCAGTGACACTTCCACTGAGTGGGAAAACTGCTGGCAGCTAAGGCTTAGGGAGTGCAGGATTTGCTTTGCTTGCCTTTGCTTAGTGCATCATTGCCAAAGAGAGACTGGGTGATAGCTGGCAGGCTGAGGGGACAGCGCTGCTGTCACTACTTCCATTTTGGTGTCTGTATGCCTCCACTGGACCAGGGTCAAAGCTGGTTGGCTGGGGGCTCTTATAATGCATGGTATCTCACCCTGCTTTGCAAAAAGAAGAAACACAACGGCTCTCTCTTTGTGTTGCAAGAGTATATCCGTAAGTGTAAGAGCTAATTCCAAGGTACTTAAATATAAATATTCCAAATAATGCAAATTTTAAATATCATAAATGCATTACATAAACATATTTAAAATAACACACAGTTGTCTAACTGCTATATTAATGTACCTTACCACAGGGCAGACAAGCCTGAACAGTTTTGTTGCTCACAGTACTTTCTGGCCCTGGGAAGATTCTTCTCCCACTTTAAATGTCATTATCATCACAGCATGCGGAAAGAAGTATCTCACATAGGGAGAAAGTCAGGTGAAAAAAAAACATAAGAAATTATAGTAATGTGCACTTTGTGGAGAATCAAAACTCACATTTTCAATCATTTTCAGTGAGAAGGAGAGGAAATTCCTCAAAGATGAAAAAAGCATTTCATGCAAAATGTCCTGATTTGTCTTCCAGGCATGTGTTCAGAGTCTGAGAAATGTTAAGTGACAGGGAAAATCCTTACATATATCAGCTCCAAACACAAAGCTATTGTACAATGACAAAAGTATATAATATTTGTTCTTGCTAGTGGCTTTTGCATATAGAAAGGAGTGAATACAGCTGCGTTTTAATAAAGACATGAATTGGTATTGCTTAATAGAGCCACTCTTACTGATACTCATGTAGATTCATTCTTTTCATTACTTCAAATGAATGCAAACAAATCACACCTGAGATTTCTTGTGATTTCTTAAAGCTCAGAGATAGAAGGTACAAGAAACTGGGGGGAAAAATGGTAAGATGCATGGAGAAATGTGAATAGATGCTGTTTCATTATACAGTGTCATAGAACTCCAAACTGTTGAAAGAAAAAATTGAGACAAAATTTGTCAGTATGAGGACAGGAACGAAACCTTAATCTCATTAATCTCATTAATAAATTCATCGCATCTATTGGCTTATTGCTAAGATTCACTGTCAGAAGAAATTATCCTTCTCCATAAGCCCAGCCTTCCATGAAGCATATGTAACAATATTAACTACACTTTCACATATCTGTGCATGAGCTGCCTTAACAGTGAAGGACTCCTTAGGGATAAAACTGCACTTATACCTTTATTACTGTCTCTTACTTTTTGAGAACATTAATTTTTAAGTAAGCCGGTGTGAGAGCCAGCTTTACTTTTATATACCCATTCTATATATTCCATATACACAAGAACAGCAGTCAAAGGGATGTCAGAGTATGACACAAGTTTCTGTCATGATTAAGACAAGCATCTGCTCTGGTATTGCTGCTGTGAATAGGTGGAAGTACATGTTGAGGGGCTTCTTGAGTTCAGACCTACAAGTCTAGGGGCAAAAAGGATGTAAAATTAAGGACAAAACCAGCTGATGAACCATGTTGGAAAGGGAATTTTCCGTCTAGGGTTATTTCAAGCAGGTCTTCACAAAAGGGTTCACTTCTTAACCCTTCCCTTGTCACAGTAAGAACGTCTTGCCCAAGTCTGCTGGGCTCGCCTAGGACAGTGAGTTAAAATGCGGTTGAAACTTTCAGCACATCAGGAGACTCACGGCTTTGTATTTAGGACACTGGTGAAACCACTCCACTCATAACACCCAAATATAACCACACATTTCCAGCAACGTTTTTGGGAAGCTTCACCATGACTGACATAGTCCCTTGACTGACAATCACAATGTGGTTCCAAAACTGCAAAGAAACCTTGGATAAACCCCCAGAAAAGCCAGGCATGCCCCAGAAAAACCAGCAGTGCTGTTGCACTGGACACAGAGCTGCTTAGCTCCCACTCCTGCTTTTCACACACCTTTGTGCCTGAAACATAGAATCATAGAATGGCTTGGCTTGGAGGAGAACGTTGTGCCAGTCGGTGCTGACACAGCTCTGGGGACAGCCAGCAGAGCAAGGCTCCAAGCGGGGCAGCCCCTCTCCTGAGGGGTGTGAGCACAGAGCTACTGCCTTCCCACCCTATGCTTAAGTATTGCCCAGACCACCACCATCTGCCCACATAGGATATGGGGTAGGATCCATACCCAGCACTTGACCTATGCTTTCTTGGCACAAACAATGCCTGTTATATTTGTTGTGTTTTCCATCTTTCTCTTTGTAAACATGTTTGCCACAATTTAGTGACTGTAAATATTGAATGAGTCAATCATCACAAAAGCATACTGTTATTATAATCCCACTGAAATTGTAGACACGTTGGAAAACAAACAAGATGAAGGAACTAAGAATGAAAAACCTCACAGATGTAAGCTGGCTTTTGTTTTCTCTATTCGGAATAAAGCTCTCTACCCTGCACTTAGTGACCATGGGGCAGATGCATCTCCCACGAGATGACGTGAGCAAACGCTGGGTGCAACGTTGGGTGCCCAGATCACCCCAGGTGACAGCTGTGACTCACGTGTTTAACGCTGGGCATTCAAACCACGGCAAGCGGCTGTGTACAGGGCTGCTCAGAACTCCAGCCCCACGTGGAGCCCTGCCCCTTTGGAAGCGTGCCCCGTGATTCTGAAGGGCCAAGATTTACCCAACGCAGTTCAATTTGAAGCCATTCCATGACATTTTGCAAGTGCACTTCCACTGCACAGCTGTGGTCAATGAGCGGACGTCTTGCTGGCTCTGCGGGTGCCCCAGGAAGGGCATGAGGGTCTCGCGTGCTCTTTTTAACCACCACGGTGGTCGGGCCCTGACTCCCCAGGGCAGCGTCACGGCCCCAAGCTGCCGGAGTTCAAGGAGCGTTTGGACAACACGCTCAGACAAAGGGTTTGAATTTGGGGTGGTCCCGCGCGGAGCCGGGTGATCCCTGGGGAGAAGCCCTCCCGCGTCGCGGCTCAGGGCACGGGGCCGCCCGGGGCCTCGTCAGCGCCGCTCCCGCCGTGACGGGCGCGGGGCGGGGCGGGCCGGGCTGCGGGGCCGGGCGCAGCGCGAGTGGGTGCGCGGCGGCGTGGGGCGGCGCGGGGCGGGCGCGGAAGGCACGGGCACGGACACGGGCACAGGCACAGGCACAGGCACAGGCACAGAGACGGCACCCAGCGCGGCTCCCCGCCGCCTTCGGAGCGCACGCTGCGTTTGGGGCTGTTCATTCGCTTTTTTTCCTTTTTTTTTTTTTTTTTAATCGCCCGGGACTGGAAGCGGGAGCCGCGGAGCTGAAGCTGCTATGCCCACTGAAATCAGCCGGGCCGTGAAAATGCACACCATCTCCGACCTGCACTCATCCCTCAGCGTGCGGCTGCTCAACAAGGGGCCGGAGTACCTCCGCCGGCAGCTGGGGGCCGGCACCCCCGGCCGGAGGAGCGCGGCGGAGAGGCTGGCAGCCGATAAGGCCAAGTATGTGAAAAGTCAGCAGGTAATCAGCACCAAGCAGGAGCCCGTCATCGTGCTCAGCTCGGCCTCGGAGTGCAGCAGCGAGACCTGCTCGGTGGAGAGCACCAAAACGAGCAGGGACTTGGGCAGAGGGAAGGGCGCGAAGCCGCTGGAGCGGGCGAAGGCGGGGTGCGCCTGGAGGGGCCCCCTGCAGCACGGCCCCCCCATCGCCCGGCGCAGCACCCCCAGGAGGCAGGGCCGGCCCGACTCCCTGGTGATCTACCGCCAGAAGTGCGAGCTGGGGAGAGGGCAGAGCCAGGAAGGCTCTCGAGGCAGCTTGGTGAGGAGGTTCTTCCAGGGGCCTGGCAAGGAGAAGCAGTTTGCTTCCCCTGGGGTGCCCAGAGTCATTATGGAGGACAGCGCGCCCACCGAGAGCAAAGAGCCTCTCCCGGCTGAACTCGCTGTCTGTGAGCCCAGCGACTGTGGAGCTGAGCAAGCCATCACAGTGAGCACCGAAGAGCCAGGGGGTTGTACAACAGAGCGTGAGAAGCCCTCCACATTGCCTGCACCTCCTGAAGAGGTCAAGGAGGTGAAGAGGAGAGGTCTCCATCGCTCCCAGTCAGACATCAGCTCTCGCTACTCCAAGTCTTTCTCTGACACGTTCTTCAAGTACTGTGGCCTCGAGCAGGAGGTCATCGAGGATCTGGGGAGAGAGAACTTCTCGGTGGTGTCCGACAACGTCTCCTTCAAGATCCGCAGCATCAGCGTGGCCACGTCTGAGAGCGACTTCACGCGGCACAGTGGGGACGAGGGGCTGCTGGAGGACGAGCTCACCGAGCAGGTCCCCAGCAGCACCTCGGTGATCGAGCGCAACGCCCGCATCATCAAGTGGCTGTACACCTGTAAGAAAGCCAAGGAGAGCAGCAAGGCGATCCAGGAACTGGCGTGATGGCTTCCTGCAGCGTGTGCTGCAGCCTGGCGAACGCAAGGTGTGTGCAGAGCCTCGCCCTGCTGATTTATGTATTTTTCTTTCCTCTTTAGTAAGCAGTAGATTTTGCATAGTTTATTTTAGTCTTTTTATGAAAGGTGACAGGAACCTGTATTTTATATGGTAGTTGTCATAGTACTACATTTTTCAAAGCAGAAATCTGGGGCATTGCAAAGAACAAAGTGCAAACAAACAAATGAGTACAGCTTGCCAGAGTGAGATCAGACCCCCTACAAGAAATCAAAGCATCGATGTCTATGAGGGATGTCTGCTCACTGCTCGCTTTGTAAATAGCCTGGTTTCTGCAATTTCTGCTATATTAAGTGCTAAGAAAAAACTTAGAAAAGTATTCAACACATAATTACAGTAGTTTAGATGACAGACTGGACTGACACTATTAATAATTAGGAGTACATTGTATTGATACAATACTCCTGCATCTTTCCCCTTCTTGCTTTCTCTCGTTCTCTCCCTGTTCCCCCTCTGTTACTTACACATAGGCACCCCCAAATATCAAGTATCAAAGCTGAGCCATTAGCACTGCTTTTAGCCTTATTTCCCCCACAGCTTGCAGTTGTTGGGACCATAAAAGTTTGATCCAGGTGATCCCTTGGCGTGTGTTATCTGTCCTGTTTTTCTGAAGTGAGTTTTGCCATGCAGCGTGGTCCCGGTGTCTAGAAATTAGTTGTGTGGCTTGCCTTGTATAGAGGGATACCTCACTGTGTTGTACCAAGATAAATGATACAAATGTGTAGCATCTAGTTACAAAATCAATCCCTTCGCATGCAGAAGTAGAACAAATTTAGCCCTGGTAAAATCTGATGTCCTGGCTTTAATAAAAGCTGTGCTTATTTTGCATCTGATCTCCTCAAAAGAACTATTCCTGAGGCCTTTGGTACTGATGGTTTCATAGAGACAGTATTTTGTCGAAGACCTTAGTGTGTAAGTACCACGGCTTACAGTGCAGTCTTTAAAAATTGCATGAACGGTTCTTGATATGAAGGATTACATATATATGTTCTGACAGTTTGTAATTGGTGCGTGAGAAGAACATCATTTGGTGTAGGTACAGCGGTCGATAGTGGGCCCTGTGAACATGAAGTAATTTAATGCTTGAGCCTCCTTCTTACATGGGTGTGGGGCTGTTGCTCCCAATACCTTTTATCCATGTAATGCAAAAGTCAATTCACTTGCTTAAAATTATTTTAATTATGTGAAATTTGGATAATTTTAAAAATGATTTTCCTCAAAAAGATATTTATGTTCTATGAGTAGAGGGAGGAGGAAGGGAGAGAGAGACGTTTTCACACAAATATTTCAAGCCATTATAGGTAAGAGTATTGTTATGTGAAACATCCTTTCCCAAATTATGTGAGAGAGAAGAAAGGACTCTCCTGACCATTTCTCCATATCCCTCTGTGATAAAAGGCAAGAGAGATGCAGACAAAAAAATGGTGCAGGTGGCCAGTTGTGAACCTTGCTGAGGATGGAAGGCAGAGCTTGCCCCCTTCCACTACAAGCTGGAGCCTCGTAATGAAAACAACCACAGTTCCATGCAGTAAAGCAAAATAGAAGCCTGTCTGTTGCCATGTGCATTCGCCAGGGCAGCACTTGTCATGGCGGGACACCAGAGCCAGCTGAGGAAGGTGTAGTTGGGGCCTTCTGCTTATCCACGATGTTCAAGTTACAACCTTGATTTCAAACCTACTAGGGCTTACTCTCAGCTGATACATCTCAATAGTGGGGCTATGATTGTTTCCAGGGTAATTTCTAAAAACAGAGAAGGTGCCTCTGTTTAGTCCACAGCACAGAGGGTCAAAGAAGTAAGCTGAAAATGCCAGTGCACAGCACCCAGAATAAAGGACAGGAGTCATCAGGTTACCGTATATTACAGTCACCAGGCAGAATTTAAACTGAGAGTGGTTATCACCACATGCTGTCGTGTTCAGTTCTGTCATTGTGGTATTTATGTTAATGTGTACCCAAATGTTCATCTTTTCCTTCAACTCTACACTTTCTCTGGCAAAACAGCATCAAGTCTAGATAACCTAAGTCTTTTCATTATATTCACATACTTGACTTCGTAGCTCTGAGACACGTTCTTGAAGGCACCTTGTTTTACGCAGTGGCTTGAAAATTGTTTCATCTTCTTTAAAAAAAGAAAAAAAAAAGAGGCAAAAACCTGTTTTGATTACATGTAAAATACCTTCTGAGAACCACATAGCTTTTATGGGATGGTGATCATCTAATTCATATTTTACGTTCTCTGTTTAATTTTTCATGAGCTCTCTGGGGCCTGGTGGGACACTGTGTAAATAAAACAGCTACTTGAAAGATCAGATTACCTGACACATCTCATCAGAGTGATGAGTGTGGGATCTAAGTGTGGGCTTCAAAACACAGAAGTCCTCTGTGAGATGGGCGTTGCTGCTTCACAGTAGGATGTTGCCTGAATTCACCTATGCAGTTCAGTACTGCTGGCTCCTCTTGCTGTCAGCCCTGCCCAACTCCAAGAATGGGGTTCATTGGGCATTCTCCTTCCTGGCTTGAATCAGGATTATTCAGCCTTGATTTTCAGCAGTATTCTTATAAGAAAGTTCATTGTTCAAGTGGAGACCTCATGGGAGGGGAACTTACTGCATTGGCAATAGCTATAAGCAGCTTAATAAAAGCCTTAGAATATCCTCTGATGCTTGTTTGATATGATAAATAATAAATTACACTTTTTTTTCCTCTTTCATCAGAATCCTTGACTTGGAAGTTGAACAAGACCAGACACAGAAAGAAGCTCTTCCCTCATCTGGCTCGTGACTACTTTATCCAAGTTCAGTATTCTTGCCTCTTTCCCTTGCCCTCGTCCCCTGGCAGCCTCACTCTTGTCACAAGCACAGGGATGTCCAAGAGCGTGATGACAACTGGAGATCATGAACTGTGCTGCAGCAAGGCAACAGGAAATGAAAAGTCCCAGGAAAGCAAAGCATGCCATTAACGGGGATGTCCAACATCAAGTCATTGCCCCAGGATGTCACTCCAGGCTGTGGCGGAAGGTCTGTGTCATGTGCCCATCTCTTTCCAGTAATGCTTGTCAGCAGGGATGGGAGGAGAAAGTAGGGATGAAGTGACAGTGACCCCTGAGCTAGGCGTATCCCTGCAGGCAAGCTGGCTCTGCCCAGCTTTTCAAAGGCCCAGTCCCATGAGGGCTGTTTGACCAGGGCTCATCCTGGCATCAAATGTTTGCCTGGCTGGTGAAGAGTAGCTGTGGCAGCTTTATCTGGGGGATTTGGCAAACACATTGTAAGCTAAATCTCTGTCAAGCCTCTTCTTAATGGTATTCAAGCCACATTGTGGTACCTTGTGTCTGTCTAGTTTGCTCTGTCTTACAGTGTGCTCAGTCAGTGGGGAGGAATAGCTTTTCAAATACTGCCCAAAATCTTTTCAGCAGCACAGTTCCAAGAAACAGGTAGTAAAAAAAATAGGGTTGCCTTCCTGCAGAATGGTCCAGTTCACATTTATGCAGGCTCCTCCGCTGTGCTTGCAATATCTCTGACTACCGCAGGGGGTTTAATTGCAATGTTTGGCAGTTCATGGCTCAGCACCTTGCATTTTATGCACCGTGAGTGAGCAGTTGGCTTGTAGAACTGTATTAGGAAACTGTATACCAGGCTATGCAAGACCAAACTTCACTAGTGTGGGTCTGGAGTGGTGTTGTGCTTGGGATGGACAGGATGGCAACCCTGCACTGTGGGCCAGAGGACCTGTTAGGGACTGTGCCAGGTAGATGTCCTCGTGAGATAAGATCCAGTGTAGAGAGCACCTCACTCAATATTATCAGTAGAATGCTTCATTTGAACTGGCCGAACGAAACATGTTTCAAAAATACTTTGGATAACTAGAGTAGCAAATGGGCCCTCTACAATAACTTATGGGCCTAGCTGGCCATGCCCCAGGTACCCCAGTCTGTCATCACTTACTAGAGAGTGTCTGAGACCAAAGGATTTCTTTGGATGTTAAAAAATACGCAAAAAGATGTGAAATAAAAGCCAATCAAAGCCATTCCTCTTTTGGTCATACCAAGGCCCACCAGCGACAGCTGTGCATCTAGGATTCCAGCTGGGCCTCCTGCAGAAGTTATGCATGAGCTCTGTGTTGCCACGGGCCTGGCTTCCTCCACACAGTCCTGGCCTTCAGCTGGCCCTCAGACCTGGGCTGTGGGAAGTCCAGAAAAAGCAGCTTTCATTCTCCACATTCCTACTTGCTCGCACAGACCTCTTTGGGCCTCTTCTGACTCAAAGCAGCCGCCAGAGAGACCAGGTGGAAGCAGAGCTCAAATGAGCACATGGGCTGCATTTTTAAAGTGTTTGTTGCTCTTGATAAATAAGCCTGTTGGAGTGGAAAGGGCAACGGAGAGTAGTGGCACTCCTAGAAAACACCTATCATGGGAGGCCCAGTTTCCCATTTGAACTTACACAAATGTGGCACGCTGACAGAGTTGCTCCTGAAGCGCTCATCAAGTGCTGCAGTTGACAACAGTTAAGTTCACAGCAAGATGGCCAGGTTGCATTTCCGTGTGTCGAAAGTGTGCTTGTCAGTCACTGGAAGGGTAGTTTGCAATTACAGCAACTGTTGGAGAATGCAGGGCACCTGCCTTCATTTTCTAGCGTCACATACTAAGGTCTACATGTCTGAAATTGTCTAGGTAGGTAGATAACACTTCCTGATAAAATAATTGTTGAACCTGTTTCAAATTTAAGAAAACCAAACAGTTTGCATGAGTGAACCTCTGCCAACTTAGAGGGAAGCTTGTACGTGGAGGTATTTTTGTTAAATAATGAAATTTTCATGTGCATTTGTTACATTATTTCTAAAGGATAATTATTAGAAAACTACAACTTAAGATTCTGCTAATACGGTTTATGCAGTTAAGGTGCAGTTTTTAAAGGTACAAAGACTTGGTTTATTAGTCAGGAACACAACCTACTATATCTGTTATTTTCATGCTCACTGTGTGAGGTACTGTACCATACAAGTATTTAAGTGCTTTTGTCAGCGTCTGTTGACTACTTTGCAATTTGACTGCAGACAGTTTAGAGTCCAGGAAAAATCCTTTGTGTTTCAAATCAGTGCCCCACTACAATACAAGGGAATTGTTTTGTTTTGTATCCAGGGAAGATTTTTTGTTTCATTTTTAAACTTCCGTTTGTTTTGGCTTTTTAAGTTGAGCAGCTCTCAGCTTTCAAGTTAAGATAATAATGCTAGGGAAAAAAAAAGGAAGATGCCTTGGTAGTGTGTTTTCAGTGGTAGGAAGGAATACGTGTAATTGACTTGAAAGTAATGAACATCAGCCTTTGTTAAAATCACTGAAGATATTATGACAGAGATTAATGAAACTAGAACTGGAATATTTTTAATTCTCCTTTTTTATCTTTTCAAACAGTTTAACGTGGTTGTGGTGACGTTCTGCACTGATGTATAGCAAAATTTCCTTGGCTTTGTTCAAGTTTTGATAGGAGCCCTGAGTGCTCAAGGTATCATCAAGATGTGGACCTAATATCTTCCCCTGATAAGCTTTTTATTCATTTGTTTAAAAATATCTTCTGGGTAAGCTAATAACCTAATTTTCCCAGTATGCCAGGAAAGGCAGTGGATGGATGACTTGGTGCTTATTCCAAAGCTCAGTTCTTCACTCAGCTCCTGTTACTGTTACACACTATGGCTTTTCCTTTATTCTGTTGGGTATTTCAGTTATATCTCTCAAAATAAGAAAAGTTTACTAGTGTTAGTCACTGCCTGTCTTTCTCCAAAAGAAGTTCTCAAGGTGCTTTTACTACTTCATTATAACAGACAGGACTTGGAAGGGTTGTTTTTTTCAGCTTTAGTGCTAAACTAAGGTAGAGAAGACTGTTGGGGTAAAGCAGACACTTCAGCAATGGAATAGGATTGCCATTCTTTTGGGAAACCTCAAACTGAGGCAGAGGGCAAAGACAAGTCATAAATAGAATGATTTTGTTGAACTATGTAAATGAAGGTAGTCAAACAGAGTTTTATACCCGAGTGTTTCACAGTGTTTCAACTCTGTGGTTGGGGGCAATGTCTGCAGCGGTAACATAACGTGAAAGGTACAAAGTCCGGTTTTTATTGCCTAGAAGCTATTATTTGCAATAAAGACATTGAGACTGTAACCCTTGCAATATATTGTAAATATTACTGTACAGAAATCTGTAAGTTAGAAATAAAGATTGTTCTATAATACACATATTACTTTTCTAGGGAGGTAAAGCCTCGTGTTTGGTGAAATCAGACAAGCATACATTGATGGGCGTTAAGCAGGAACTTTCTCCTGGGAGAAGGTTGTCCTGTTGTTGCCTCCTGTGAAGTTTCTTACATCTTCTTTTGAAGCCTGTAAAATGGAGTACTGGTCAGATCTGCTATGCAGCTTTCTAAGTTGTTGTATTTATATATCCATATAAAAAGATGTGTTTACTATTGAGTGCATACAAATAAAAATACGACACTGAGAGTTAATGTTTTTTCTTGAAAAAGTACCCTTTTGCTTCTCTGTTTCCATTACTGTCATTTAAAGCTAGAACTCCACTGTCCAGTTGCTTTCTCTGAGTAAAGCTGCAAGTATACTGGCCTTACCCAGATCCCTGGATGAAAGGTTTTTAGTAAATTTGAAATATATGAGACCAGGGTTGTTTCACAGTATTTTAATATTTTCATTCCAGAATATGGCTGAAAAGGTGCTCAGTTCATTTCTGAAGCATATATTTTTACCAGACTTTGATATTATAGTTGATTTTACTCACCGTCAAAGGCTACTCTGTGCTGCAGGCAATACTACATAAATCACCAGCACAAGGCAGTGTCCAAAGACTCAGGGAATCTGAAGTTCTTCTTGGAAAAACCCTACCTCCAGAATCTTACTAACAAGATGTCATCTGACTGGATTCCATAGGAAGAATTCAGTGTATGTGATGTTAATTCACTGTGTGTGCATTTTGTGAGGAAAGGAGCAGAAATCATGATTGCATGCAGTGGGCTTTTACCGGAGACCAGTACACTCCAGCTGCATAATTACCATCTGGGCACGGTCTGAGCTGCTCATATGGAAGCGTTACATTGACAAGCATCTGAATGCAACTGGAAGGCTAACATGTGGCTGACCTGCATCAATGCAGGCTATCAAACAAGTCTGGAAAGGGGAGACAAGTTGTGCCTACCCTTCTCTATGCACATTAATCTTTTTAGCAAGCCTTCACCAGTATTGTTGCCTTTGAGAGAAAGGAGCAGTTGTAGCCCATGAATATCATAGAAATCATAGAATAACTTGGGTTGGAAGGGACCTTCGAGACACTCTAGTTGAAGGCCACCAGATTGGTCAGTCAGCCTCGCTGACTGTCCTGGATCGCCTGCTTATCCCTTATATGCCTTAACATGTATTCCAGGAGGATCTGTTCCATGATTTTCCCAGGTGCAGAGGTGAGGCTCATTCGCCTGTAGTTCTACAGATCTTTCTTTCTCCCTTTCTTACAAATGGGAGTGACATTTCCCTTTTTCCAGTCACCAGGAACTTCACCTGATGGCCACGACTTTTCAAATATGATGGCTCAGAAACCACATCAGCCAGCTCCCTTAGGACCCTGAGATGCACACTGGATAGCCCCCCAGAATCATAGAATCACCAAGGTTGGAAAAGACCTCTGAGATCATCTAATCCAACTGTCCACCTATCACCAATATTTCCCACTAAACCATGTCCCTCGGTACATCTAAATGTTTTTTGAGCACCTCCAGGGACAATGACTCCACCACTTCCTTGGGCAGCCTGTTCCAGCACCTAACCACTCTTTCAGAGAATAAATCTGTCTTATCATCCAGCCTGAACCTCCATTGGCGCAACTTGAGGCCATTCCCTCTAGTCCTATTGCTAGTTATATGGGAGAAGAGACTGACCTCCACCTTGCCACAGGCTCCCTTCAGTAGAGAGCAATAAATTCTCCCCTGAGCCTCCTCTTCTCCAGACTAAATAATCCCAGTTCCCTCAGCCGGTCCTCATAAGACCTGTGCTTCAGAGCCCTCACCAGGTTCGTTGCCCTTCTCTGGACACGTTCCAGGGCCTCAATGACTTTCTTCTAGCAAGGGGCCCAAAACTCAATACAGTACTCGAGGTGCAGCCTCACCAGTGCTGAGTACAGAGGGAACTTGTGGACATTCGGTCTCATGAGGTGATCTTGGACTTGCTCTGCCCTTACAGTGAGGGGGGAGTTTGCTCTCCTAGTTTCCACATAGAGGTTAGGAGTGTGAGGTTTAGAGATGTGAGGTTTAGGGATGTGAGAAATATGAGAATCCTGACTGCCAGCGAAGTCTGAGACAAAGAGATCACTGGGTACCTCAGCCTTCCCCATATCTATTTTAGCCAGTTCTCCTTTCTCATTTATCAGAGGAGAGACACTCTCTTGGGCCTGTCTCTTCTGACCAATGTACCTGTAGAACCCCTTCTTGTTGTATTTAACATCCCTTGCCAAGTTCACTTTCATCTGTGCCTTGGCTTTCCCAATCCCATCTCTGCATGTCAGGACAGCATTCCTGTGTTCTTCCCACTTGACATATCCTTGTTTCCACTGTCCGCACTTGCCCTTCTTTTCCCTCAGTTTGACCAGCAAGTCCTTGCCAAGTCATGCCAGTTTCCTGCCTCTGCCTGCTTTCTTATTCTGAGAGGTAGAAAGCTCTTATGCACTCAGAAAGGCTTCCTTAAAGAGTAGCAAGCTTTGTTTCCATCCTTTGTCCCTAAAGGGCAGCTTCTCAGGAGATCTCATCCGACAATTCCTTAAACAGGCTAAAGTTCTCTCTCCTGAAGTTCAAGGTCCTGACTCCACTCTTTGCCAGGCTTACACTCCTTGAGATCATAAATTCAACAGGGGCAAAGTTGCTGCAACCCAGGCTGCCTCTGATCTTAACGTTTTAAAAATCTCCTCCACACTGGTGAGCACCAGGTCCAGCAACACTTCACCTCTGGTCATTCTGTCCAATACCGGAACCAGAAATTTATTATTGGTGTACTTCAGGAATCTCCTGGATCACTTGCAGGTAGCCATGTTGTTTTCCCAGCAGATATCCAGGTGGTTGAAATCCCCCATCAGGACAAGAGCCTGTGAGTGCAACACTTCTTGCGGCTGAAGCAAGAAGGCCTCATCAACAGGCTCCCCTTGATCAGGTAGCCTGTAGTAGACCCCAACCACCGGCTGTCCTTTATTGGTCTCATCCCTAATTTTAACCCACAGGCTCTCAACCTGTTCCCGACTGTTTCTTAGAGGGAACTCCTTGTAGTCTATCTATTTTTTAGCATAAAGGGCAACTCCCCCACTCCTCCTACCTTGCCTATCCTTTCTGAAAGCTGATAGCCCTCAATGGTGGTATTCCAATTATGCTAATCATCCCACTGTGTTTCTGCGATGGCAATAAGATCACAGTTTTCCAAGTGCACCATGGTTTCTATCTCCCCTTGCTTATTCCCCATGCTGCATGCATTGGTATAGAGGCACTTCAGCTGGGCTTTCAGACGCATTACCTTCCTAGAGGAACCCTTACACAAACCTCCAGGACAAATCTGAGGTTTTCTCCCACTCCTTCCTGAAGTGACACCATTCCCTGGCTCTCTGTCACTCAGCAGTACATCCCCTTCTCCCAGCAGCTTTAGTTTAAAGCCCAGCTTGCTACCTTGTTTATTCTTGCCCCTCCTGGTCGATTGCATGTCATCCCACATCAGCATTCGTGGTTTGTCTCAGTCTCCAACCAAGATGACTGAGAAGAACACTGCCTTTGCTCCTGATCCCTTCAACATTTTCCCAAGGGATGTAAAGTCTTTTTTGATATTTTTTTTAACTTCCTGGTTGCAGCCTCATGCAACCCAGCTTGAAAGACCAGGAAGGGCTAGTAGTCATCTGGCTTTATCATATCCAATATCCTCTTCTTGATGTCCTGAATGTGGGGCCCAGTGCATGCCCTGGGCAGCCTGATCTAGTGGAAGGTATCCCTACTCAAGATATGAGGGTTGAAACTAGATTGTCTTGAAGGTCCCTTCCAACCCAAGCTATTCTATGATTTCTATGATATTTATTGGTCATGACAGCTCCTTTCTCTCAAAGGCAGCAATACTGGTGAAAACTTGCTCATCACCTCTCCTGCCCTGCTGGCTGCCCCTCTTTTCATGCAGCCCGGGATATGGTTGACTTTCTGGGCTGCAAGCACATGCTGCTGGCTCATGTATCCACCTTTTGTATCCATGAGTACCGGTATCCTTGCATACAGCCCAGATTAGCATTTAAGATCATTACTACACTGTGACCCCCTCCTACAGTCCTTTTTTTACATTTTGTGAAGCCCAGTGGATTTCTTCCAGAAACAAGGACATGCAAGCTCCTGTTCTTGGGTTGGCTGGTGTAAGCAGCTTCTTAAACTCCACAATTTACCCATTCACCGCTTCTCATTTCTCTCTCAATAGTAAGCAAGTGTTAAAAAGAAGCTCTGCAAAGACTTAGTGATTGGAAAAAGGCCGTTCCATGTGTTTTGTAGATGTTGGTGCATTCTGAACAAAGAACTGTAAAAGTATCCAAGAGCTTTTCACAAAGACCTGTCTATGTCAATGGCAGCCAAGCAAGCAAATACAGTGCATAGCATCACTCTCAAAGAGACACCTATAAATACTGGAGATTTTTAGTCACTGGGTCATATTAATTGTAGATTTATCCTGATGGACTAAAGGGAGATAGATTGACTGACCTAAGTAGAACATTGCAAAATGGAATTAGGACCATCCTGCTTGTTCACAGGCAACAATATAACAGTTTAGTCCAGGGAGGTCTCTATGACAAATGATATTGTTGTCAATAAAACTGGTTATATAGCAGAAAAACAGTGTCGGAAACAAAATAGCCTCTGGATCAAAATGACTCATAAATATCCATATCCAGAAATCAGTTTAGTTCCTCAAGGAACATAAATTCCTGTGAAATTAGTTTGCACAATTGTGGAGGAGCTGGATTGCTTAAGCAATTAATTTGATTTAAAAAACTAAGAGCTTTGATTGTTTGGATTTCATAGTTTGCTCCCCAGTCAACAGCCCCACAGGAGTACCAATTTCATATTATTTTTCATTGGCTGCAGTATGAAGCGGAGGGCAGTAATCATTGAAAACTACCCATGAAAACATGGGATTATTCATTAGATGAACTGGCCAGAGGCAAGACATAGTCTCACATGCAAAGAAGCAGGCACAACTGAGCAAGCTGATGGGAATGTTGGTCTTGTTCCTTTCTGTTAACCAACCTCTTCTTGCGTCACTATTTTTCCCACTGCTGAGAATGAGTCTGAGCCACTTCCACTTTTACTCATCAGTTTGAATTGCTCATCGTGTGTCCTCTGTGACAGTACCATTCTATGTTTACCTTTGCAGTGAGCTCATTTATGTGCTGATTAAGTTACACAAGGCACTACTCATTCCTGTAATCATTTTTTTTTCTGAATAATGTTTCCAAATACATCCTTCTGTTCAATCTTTATCTGTCTCCACCCCAAGGAAACTAAAAACTAAACACGAAAACAGACAAAAGTGAAGGAGGTGCATAGTTAAGCAGAAGCTTACTATATATATTAGAGATCAACTGTGCAGTCCATTTTCATGTACTCAGCTGTTTCTGCATAACTTAGCACGTCTTTTTTCATTATTTCCTCTCTTATCATCTTTGATATCTGTAACATCATCCTTGGCTTGTCTTTAGTTCACTTAAATGTTAAGTTTCTCTGAGCTATTGTGCGGTATTTTACTTCTCTGCAAAGAGCTCGGAGTGTAGCTTCTGGAAAAGCAAATGGCAAATTACAAATCTTAAGATACAGTCTAAACCTTCAAGGAACTTCAGTATGGCCAAATAAAAAGAACATCAGTCCAGTTCTGGCAAACTGGGCAGGCACTGCAAGAGCAGGACTGAAAATATAAACACGTTTGAAGCAGTTCAGTGTGGGACCCAGCTGCAAGGTACCTCCTGAGCTTGCTGGAAAGAGTCAACTTGCTGCTCATCTCTTTGGGATAAGTCCTCAGTCAATATTTAGTTTTTGCATGAAAGTAATTTTAAGAAGCAGTTTATCACACACATAGTCAGCAAACATTAAACAGTAACATAGTCTATTAGGTTCACCTGCAAACACAAGCTGAAATGGCTCTCCAGGTACCCACAGGTTTTAATAGTGAGGCTCTCAGATACAAGGAGCCACATCTACCTGTCTTTTTAATCCTTCCTAGTTTTCTCTTTGCCTATTAAAAATATTTGTTTTCTTTTAATTTCACATTTTGTTGTGTAATTCCTACATTCCTAGTTCCAGATCAGAAACATCCAAACATTTAGGACTGTTCAGATACAGAATTTTGACATGAAACAGAAGGGCACTGTATAAAGTCCTCCACTTTATATTTTCCTTCATGCACGTTCTTTTTCCAGGCTGATGTTTCAGTGGAGGAGGCAGGAGTGCTTTGAGGGTCTCAGAGTACATGGTGTGCCTGGTCATGGGCAAGTGCTGTGTTTTGTCGTAGGTATATACAATATGTAGTATGATAAGGTCCCGGACTTGACTGCAAAACACAAACATTGCCCAGTACAAGTATTTCTTATTACTCAGAATCCATGATGTTTATTTCCTGAAGCCTTCAAGGCTTTCCCTTGTGCTTCTGCTTGTTGTGACTGAACTCAAAGACATTGCTGGTGACAAACTGATGGTGGATGAGCAATCAGGGTTACAACTTTGCCTGTATGATCAGGAATGAAACATAAAGTGAAGAAAACAAATTCAATCAGAACAGGAAGTAAACACAGACGGTTCTGAGTGAAATCAAATGGAGAGAAATATGACAAACAGGAAACAAAATATTTAGCCAAATGGCAGTGGTCCATCAGGAGAAATGTTCTGCGTAGCAACAAATCCATCAGAAGCAAGAGATAAGCCAGTGTAGCTGCACAAGGAGGTGAAAAGAAAACAATTCAAAAGCATTGTCAGACAATTAAAAACACAAAGAATGAGATGAACTGGAAAGCTCCCAGACTGTGGAAAGGATAGAGTATAGCTGTGGTGATGGGATTTTCATTTGTGTGGTGATGCAAGAAAAATACATCAGGGATAAAATGAAAGATCACCTGGACTGTTTGAATTTGTTATAGATAGTCAGGATGGGTCCACTATCGTGTGTGTGTGATGAGCTTCTGAAGTAAAAAAAAAACCACAAAAAAACACAAAAAAACACAACTGATGTGGAAATCATTTTAATGACATTGCAGGGACTAGATGTTGACTTCACATGATGTTTGGCTTTTCAGGCCACATGATACTGTGGCCAAGAGGAGGGCTGCTAAGACAATTGCTAATAACTTGAGCTATTTGAAATGGTGTAACATTTCAAAAGCACTCACAGCTTTGCAGAGCCATAACTCTCTTTATCAGAAGTATCTCAAAGACAGTTTTACAAACAGATGCTGGTACTATGTGTTCAGCCATATGACGAGGCTGCAGCAGTGCAACGTGCCAGCTCTTGTCCTTGAGCTGCCATGACTGTCCAGGTGCGTGCTCTCACCCTGCTCCCATCGAGAAGTGATGCAGCCCAGCCTGTAGGCAGTTTACAGCCAAGGTGTGTTGCTTTGTTCCTGGGACAGGCTAACACAAACCATATCCAGCAGCACAACACATCTCACCCGACTTTAACCCCCATCCCAGGCTAGCTGTCCCAGTCAGTGACCTATCCCATCTTTAGATATATTTGGGTATGAGGAATGCATCACTACTGGAGCTAGATGACTAGATTAGGCTGGACTACTAACCTCTGGCAAGTTAAAGGTAGACAAGAAGAATCCTACCCTCCAGTGACATTCATAACTCAGTAAGTCATCATGAATTCAGTCTGAAGCCATAATGCCACAAGGATTTTTAGGAAGGGATTGTGATTTTTTTCAGTCCTTTATTGAGACTACTGTTTCAAGAAATCCCCATTAATGCATTACTAGAAGGAGCTTCAGTTTGTTCAGCCCAAAATATTTAAAATTCAAAGTTCCCCCAAGCAAACAATGCAGAACCAATATAGTCATTGGTGGAATGTCCCTGTGTGGAGAAAGAGGTTGAGTACCCCCAGGCAAGATGGGACTTAGGAAATGTGGTGTAATAGTGGTACCTTGATGTGGAGACAAGGTGTGAAATGTGTACAACACACTTCTTTAGGAATAGGCAAGTTAGTTAAAGGTAAACTCAACATTTGACACGTTAATTAACTTATGGAGAGAGTGGCTGTCTAGAACAAGTTCTTCATTGTCTGCTGCTTTAATTCACCTTTCTTAAGGTTGTTTTAAAATCTCAACCTGCAGTTTAAAGCAGTGCTAACTGAGCCGTGGTGACATGTGGTATATCCCTTTGATAGAGCACAACACAGGAGACAAATCTGAAAGATCAAACAGTTTGCTACTATCTCAGAAAAGACCTGGGCCTTAAGCCAGAAAAATGAAGCAATTGTTGGAAAGGCAAGGATTGATTACAACCACCTTTGTGTTTTTGAGAATGAAAGAGGAAAGAGCTGTTTCTAAAAACAATAGTAAATGTGTTGAATGGGAGAGGGATGTGTGAGTCATTAGTGTACATAAACCTGGATATCTAGACGGTAAGACTGGTAAAAAAAAGACTCCAACAAAAAGATCTCACAAAAAAACATGAACTTTATTGACTTCATGTTTTTACAAAAGTTCCAAATAAATTTTCTCAATAAAATTTTTGTCTCTCCACCCAATTCATAGATTATTTATACAAATCAATAGACTTTTACCCCATAGAAGCAACCACATGTCAAAGCAAAACATCACAGCACATGGCAGAGGAAGCAGTACACCCAGAGCACAAGGCCCACAGAGAAATGGGCCCATTTTCAGTTTAAAGCAAGCATACAAGAATTCCATGGAATAGCTGAATATAATTATTACTTGTTGAAGTGAACAGTAAAGATTACGAAGTATTTTGAAAAGGCATCCAATGTGTACAATTATTTTTCTTACATGTAAGGGCCAGAACTGCTGTGAGAAGGGTTTTAGAGAGCTCATTTTACCATTAGAGCACAACATTCTGTACTACTGAGTGAGGCACTGTATCCCCTTAGTCTTAAAGCCTCCTCATATCAATGATTTTTCTGTAGTCTGATCATATTAAAATTTAATATCTGTTAGCATTCCAGTCAGAGAAATACCTTATAAGCTATTACAGCACTATATAAAGATTCATTGATTTTTCTCCCGGAAAGTTGTGTACTGGTAATTTCAGTGGAAATGCATTGAAAAGGAAGCTTTCATATTAAGTCTAACATTGGATAATATCTTACTATGTGAATGTACAACTAGGCAGCTGTTAATGTACGACTCAGTGAAAGACTCTTTGGAACAACCGTTTGTTTGCAGTTTTCACAATTATGCTATGGTCAAAAAGAGGGGGAAAAAAAGACAGGTCTTATAATCTATATGTAGCGTCATAAAACAGGTTTAAAACAGTTTGCATCATACAAGGAAGTAAAGGCAATTACACTTGTAGATATACATTTTTTCAAACAGGTATAAGTCCTCTCCTGTGACATTGCTTTATTCCTGCTTTTCCAAAATATAAGTCTGCCTTGAAACGCTATTAAATAGTCCAGGATCTTTTAACATCCCCCCAAATTGCTAAGTAATACTATCTTTATTTCCAAATGGAATAATGGGACAAAAAGAAAATGAAATGACATCAAAATATAGAAATCACATGCTGATGTTAAAGGGAAAGTTTTTGTCTCTTAAAGCAAACTGTAAGGAAAAACAGGAAAAAAGAAAAAACCAAAAAAAGGAAAAAAAAAGTGGAACAAGACAGGAATTCCATGCAATATCAGTCTGAAATAAAAGTGTATAGGAAATAAAAATCTGCAACATACTTTAGGGTCCTGAATGTCATAAATTAGACAATTAAGCCAAATTATAGAAAAGTATTTATTAATTCGAGTAAGCAAAAACACAAGCAAAGAACAGCACTGGGCACCCTGGGAGTCGCAGAGTCACGACTCCTCAAAAAGGCGCAAACCGCCACCAGCCGCTTTTTATTTTTATAGTCTCTCAGTTCTGGTTGTTGAGGCTTCCGGGGTGCTTGTTTGGCGTCTACAGTTGTACTTTCCCATTGCTAGATGTCATCGCAACCTTCCTCTTACTGGGTTGGTTTGCTTTATTTAGGAAACTGTCTGATGTGGTTTCCAAGCACTCTCCATCATATTTGAAAAGTCATGGCCATCAGGCACATTCTATGGTGTCTGGAAAAAGGAAACATCAAACCCATTTTTAAGAATGGGAGAAAGAATGTCCAGAGAACTACAAAACAGTGAGCCTCACCTCTGTGCCTGGGAAGATCATGGAATGGATCCTCCTGGAAGAGATATTAAGGCACACGTGGGATGAGGAGGTGATCTGAGACAACCAGCATGGCTTCACCAAGGGCAGATGGTGCTTGACCAATCTGGTGGCCTTCTGTGATGGAGTGATGGCATCAGTGGACAAAAGGAAGGTAACTGATGTCATCTACTTGGAAGTCTTCAAGGCCTTTGACATGGTCCCCCACCACATCACTATCTCTAAATTGGAGAGAGATGGATTTGAAGAGTGGACTATTTGGTGGAAAAGGAATTGGTCAAAAGGTTGCAACCAGAGGGTTGCAGTCAATGGCTCTATGTCCAAGAGGAGGCCAGTAGTGAGTGGTGTCCCCCAGGGATCTGTCTTGGGACCAATGCTCTGCAACATTTTTATCAATGACGTAGACGGTGGGACTGAGCACACTCTCAGCAAGTTAGCTGATGACATCAAGCTGAGTGGTGCAGTTGATATGACAAAAGGAAGAAATGCCATCCAGAGGGATTGGGACAGGCTTGAAATGTGGGCCCACACTAATCTACTGAGGTTCAACAGGGCCAAGTGCAAGATATTGCACTTGGGTTGAGGAAGTCCCAGATATGTGTACAGACTGGAAGAACTCATTGAGAGGAACTCTGCAGAGAAGGACATGGGGTCTTGGTGGATGAAAAGATGAGCATGAGCCAGCATTTGCAGCCCACTTCCAACCTATGCTATTCTATGATTCTATGATTCTATGATTCTATGATTCTGATTCTATGATGCTTTGTTTCTATGATTTAAAATAAAGTCCGTGACTTGCTGATTAATCAAGGGATCTACTCAGCTGTCTTTCTTGGCAGATAATACTTCTCTGTTAACATTTCTTAGAGTCTTACTTACATGATTTTCATAAACTGTTTATGAATGTCATTTTATACTCTGCTCCTGAATTCGTCCTTCCCCAGCAATCTCCCCCTTTGAGTTTTCACTGGGCTTATGAAAATAAAGCTGTCTGCAGTGTTATGCAATGCTCCCCATGGCATACGCTAGATGCACCTGGAAGTCATGCACTGTATTTGCCTGAGGTATTAGCTGCTCCTCCCATAAAGGAAAAGAGATTGTGTCTGTTTGCAGATGAAATCTATATATCGATTCCTAGCCATCAAGGTTTATGGATAAGCTGTTTGTTGAAACCTCAAGGTAAAATATAAATTGCAGCATCAGAGAGACACCAGACAAATTTACTTGCTTCTGCCACTTCCTTGTACTAGCATATATGTAATTTTATTTGACTTTCTGCTTTGGAGATATGTCTACATTGTACTTCATATAAATATGTTTTGTATCCTGAGGTTTCCCTTGTTCTTCTCAATGCACTAGTCCTCCTTACTGTAGCAGTCTGTCAAAGGTGATCAAAGATGGAGCTGAGGGAAGATATTTTAAAAGGGAATTGCTGATCAAAGGAGTAGAAAAAACATTTTGACTGAAGATGTCATAGAATCATAGAATGGCCTGAATTGAAAAGGACCATAATGATCATTGAGTTTCAACCCCTCTGCTGAGTACAGGGTCGCCAACCACTAGACCAGGCTGCCCAGAGGCACATCCAGCCTGGCCTTGAATGCCTCCAGGGATGGGGCATTCACAACCTCCTTGGGCAACCTGTTCCAGTGCGTCACTACCCTCTGAGTGAAAAAGTTCCTCCTCCTATCTAACCTAAATTTCCCCTGTCTCAGTTTAAAACCATCCCCCTTTGTCCTATTGCTATCTACCCTCGTAAACAGTCGTACCACCTCTTGTTTTTACTCTCCGTTCAAGTACTGGAAGGCCACAGTGAGGTGTCCCCGGAGCCTTCTCTTCTCCAAGCTAAACAAGCCCAGTTCCCTCAACCTTTCTTGATAGGAGAGGTGCTCCAGCCCTCTGATCACCTTAGTGGCCCTCCTCTGGACCCACTCCACGAGCTCCACGTCAGATATGTGACGTTATGTCATATAAGAGCTGATAGAGACAGAATAACAGTCTATTTCTTATAGAAACAAAGGTTTGTAATAATAATAGGTTATTTAAAAAGACTCTAATACTTCTTATTATTGTCTAATAAAAATTAAGCAGTGGCTTTCAGCTCCTTTCTTCAGCTCTTAGATCTAAGGGCTCTTCTTTTTTTAGTATAAATATAATTCTTTTTTCTGAAGTCTCTTGAACTGGTTACTTTTCAAGATAAGATGCTGAGCAAAATTGATGAGTAGTTTTATCTTATTGGCTTTAGAAAATCCACACACTTTCTGGGGAAGAAAAATTTAGTTGATTTTCTTTTCTTTAGGCAAAGACCTAAAGCTGTGACAGGCTTTAGGCAAAACTTGTAACTGGAACAAATTCTAGTACTTGTGGGAATCAAGCAGGCAGCTGCTTTGTAGTGCAGTGAACACATCCTCGAAGCTCAGATCCCACCCAAAGCTGTAGGATGGTGCTTTCCATACCTGTGGGCATTGTGCCCCGAAGTGCCCACACTGACACTGCATGAATATGAACCAAAAATAATTCTGCAGTGAAAGCAGTTTGTGTTCTACAAGATATAAAGAAATGACAGATAGCTATGAAAAAGCCAAAAAGCACAAATATTTAAAGGAAGCCAGCATTCTCAAAATACTGCTCGATAGCTTAATCTCTAATTGGGCAATGTTATTACTCAACCACAGTCCTCATTAAAGGCATGAACAGTTGTGAAAGTTCTTCCAGTACTGCAAAAAGGAAGGGGGAGCCACATTTCAGTGCCAACAAGTGTAGAACCAAGATTTGCAAAAGTAAGCAAGGGTTTTTGATAGATATAGTGGACAAAGGCCAGTTTGAGGGGCAGTTTTGCAGAAATGCAGGGTAGGACCTCTTCATCTTGCAGTCTTTCTCCTGTAGCAGGCAATTCAAAATTCTGAGATTTTTGGTTTGGATTTCTGATTATAAATACCATATTTGAAAATATAAGCTCAACATGCCTTCAGTATTTAATATTCTGAGCAGGCTTTCACTATTCTTTTAATGTTTCTATATTAGCAGTGCTGGAGGGAAAGTATATTATATCACCAAACGATTGTCTGGATTTGAAGCTAGCTTTAAAAAAAAATCAGTAAGAGCATAGTTCACAATGACAAATGTTTCCATTCTCCTTTTGGTAAGAGTCATTCTCTCCAAGCATACAGCAGAATTGTGAAGTGCATCAACGCTGCTCCTTTTTTATTACCTTTTATTTGTTTTTGTCATTTATGTATTATTAATTAATTTATTATTTTTGGCAGACCCATGTAAAAACACACGTCCCTCATCCAATTTCTGATCTAGCAGCCAGTAAAAAGTTCATACAATCTCAAATACCAAGAAGAGCCCTGAACACAAAGCACAGCCGCATGTAAACTCTCTTCCCTCCTCCAGAGTTAGGAAAACCTGGCACTTTTCTGCAAAGTGATATGGACCTATGAAAGGATAGGTAGGTAGACAGATAGAGAGACAAACAGACAATATTAAAACTTGATGCACTTTCTAAATCATTAAGTGATGATTTTGTCATGACTTTATCGTATCTCTAACCACTCTGTTTTATGCCTAGCCTATCGGGACTAATTTATCTTCAGAATTCCTCAGTGACTTTCCTAAGAGAGTTTCACCACCAATGGCAGAAATGCCGACAGGCAGTTGCTGTATTGTGGATTTCCCCTCATTAACGCTGTTTAGTTAGCACTTAAAATGAATATCGCAAACACAAATATTTCTGGAGTTTGCAGAGGTGAATGATTTAATAATCACCGTGATATGTATAGCCACTTCCACGTGTTTGCATAACAGAAGGACCAAAGTCTTTTATGTAGAAACTGATCAGAGGCACGTTCCTAATTAGGCAGTGAGCCAAAGAGATAGGTCATACTGATAAACTCTTCACAGTATTTGGATTCCTCTTAAATAGTAAATAATCACAGAATTGCTAACTATTGACATGGAATACATCACACTGGCAAGACAGTCAAAAATTTTATTTCAGAACTATCAGAAAATAAAATATTCATCTTAGGAAAAAAATATTTCACCATGAAATTCAAGCAATTCTGAATATAAATGGATTTTATTCTATTTATGTACAAAGTCAAAATTAGAAACACTGAAATGTTTAGTTTCAATGAGTTTGGAAAATTTGACCACATTGAGAGCTTTCTTCTGAAAAGTAGCAGCGCAATCTGTGGCCACTGAGGCATCTGACTGCACTCTATCATTTCAGTGAAAGGAGAAGGAAGACTACAACTTGATATTTTTCCTAGAGGAATATAAACAAGTGTAAAAGCTGCTCTCTCTGAGGGACAAGAATGGCCCTGATTAGCCTGCAGAATATTGGATTTGGCATTGTAGGGTCCCCGCATTGTTTCATGAATCCAAATGAATGTCATGCATTCATAAAACACTTACCATGTCCGGTTCTGTGCTCCCCTCTTCAAAAAAGGCAGCAATCTCCTTGAAGAAGTCCAGCAGAGGGCCACAAAGATGATAAAGGACCTGGAGCATCTCCTGTATGAGGAAAGGCTGAGTAACCTGGGTCTGTTCAGCCTGGGGAAAAGAAGACTGAGGAGGGGTCTGATTAATGTTTATAAATATCTAAAGGGGGGTGGGAGGCAAATGGAGGAGGCCAGGCTCATGTCAGTGGTGCATAGTGATAGGACAAGGAGTAATGGCCTAAAACTTGAACATAGGAAGTTCCATACTAACATGCAGAAGAACTTCTTTATGGTAAGGGTGATGGAGCACTGGAACAGATTGCCCATGGAGGTTGTGGAGTCTCCTTCTGTGGAGATATTCAAGACCAATCCGGACACCTACCTGTGTGACCTATTGTAGGGTACCTGCTTTAGCAGGGGGGTTGGACTCTATGATCTCTTGAGGTCCCTTCCAACCCCTGCAATTCTGTGATTCTGTGATAAGGCAAGGTGCTGGAAACAAAATTTCAAAGTGTTTCTCTAGAGTCACACAGGGCATTGACAGGAATAAAGTGCTCTTCTGAGAACAACGGATTTGCTACAATTGAACTACTTAGCAACACAAATGGATCCTGTCTCAATATATATATATATTTGGCAATAAATGAACCTTTTATTTCATCCCTCCATTAGCTCCATGATTCCCAAAATAAAGAGTTTATCCAGCCCTTAATCTTTGCTTTAGGCAGGAAATGTGAAATGGGAATACAGCCTATTAACTCCACAGTTGTTTGGTTGACAACTTCCGTGATCACTGAAAGATGTCATCAAAATTGTATTTGCTCCTCTGAAGGGCTCTGGGATTTGATGTACACTTATCATAGTAAAAAATGGTCATTGCCCCAGATTAATAGGAAATATGCCTAAATATCTTTGAGAATTTTGGTTAGACTTTCTCTGGTTCATTATAAAAACTTCTTCCCTCCAACCCTTTCAGTATCTCAAAATGATGCTTTGAAAATTCCCTTTACTCCTTGGTACTTTGCTTAACCAATTAAGGTCCTGGTATATACATTACTGTGAAAAAGAAAAACAAGTGCTGTACAAAACCTAGGTGCAAAGCCATGCAGAACTCGCTTACTATGTTAGATGCAATCTTCTTTTCCTTTGTATTTCTGAAGTGATATGCACAGATCTTATTGGAAGTCACTAATTTGGCATCCCTTGGGTGCAGAAAATACTTCTGAAAGTCTGAAATATGCTGTTCCATCATATTATCAGTAAAAATTCAGGATGCCCAGAGCTTCCCAGCCTGTTCTTCCAGTGCAGCTGCTCTGCTCACAGCAGGCAATCTGTGGCTGGTGTACCTGTAGTACTTGGCAAAAGTTATTGCAAACCCTTTAGAATGAAATCACTGAGAAAATATCCATTGGCAGAGGACAAACACGATGAGCAAATGTTTCCTTCAGCACGATGATGGAGTTCTTGCCCAATCCTCTCAATATTCAGTGAAGTAGCTATTCAGAGAAAGAATTCTTTTTCCACTGCTGTGAGAATGTGCAAATACACAACTCACCACACTCCAGAACAAACCTGGAGTCTGTGTTGTTTGGCTGGAGCCATTTTTAGCTACCACAAGGGAAAGCACGCTTGCATAATGCCATCTCTTATTCACTCTCTCTTAGCAGCCAAAGCTCATGAAATGATTTAGGTCACTCAGATAACTACACTCAAATCTCTCTACCAGCAGCAGAGCTGGCTTTTGGGAACTGCTCACTGTTAATCATGCCATGTATTATTCAGGTATCTCCATGTTACAGTGCAGTCAGTGCAGTGAACAAATATGTTCAAACTAACCATGGCAAATTAATCAGAGTCAAGTGAAATAGTTAAGCGATAAAATGCAAGGTATTCGAAGGATATCAGTGATGTTTTGGGGTGTTTTGCAGCATTTGGGAAAACAGCAAGAGAGCCTTGAATAACACGTGGAGTGCAAAACTATTCACAAATTGCATGGACAAATCATCTTCCATACCTTTGACAGAAAAGGATAGATATGTGTAAAACTCATTGCCATGGTTCATACAGCTGCAGTGATCTTAGCTGAGCCCCCACACACCGCCTGAGACCCACAGGGACCCTACACTGCAGGGCCTGCAGATAGCCCAGGTGACATGCACATTATACTGGGTTCCTGGGCAGGAAAACCACACCTGCCCTAAAGACACTTCTGTGAACCTACAAGAAGCACGTGACACCCAGCTGAGCAAGGAGAAAAAGCTTTCTCCTCCACACAGTCCAAAGCCTGAGAACTAGGAAGAACACCTCATATTACCACCCCTGTGCCATGCCAGTCTGCAGAACGCACAAAACTTGGTGTGGGGGCACACACAGAGAGACAAGCATGAATCACTTCATCCAGGGCACAAAGGACATCCTCAAGGCACACATGACTCAGCAGGACATGCAGGCCTGTGAGAAGAAAGGCAAACTAGTGAGAACCAGTGCCTCTGTAAAAGCCACACTGCAGCAGCATTGCTTCACCAAGGACTTGGCACTTGAGTTCAGTTCTGGAATCTAGGCTAGGCAAACTACACAATCAGAAACTTGTTTCCACATAGGCAAAGACTGACAAATATATCCAGTCAATGTTATGGCATTAGGAGAGGAAATCAACTGTCTTCAGGTATGAAGAGAGGACAGACATGTCAAGAACTTCTGGACAGTTGTGAAAAGTGATTTGAAAGAGGCTGGAAAAGAAAGGTAAGAAGGAAGTAATGAGTCTCAAGATCACCCAGCAACACTGGTGTTAACAGGTTGAACACAGTGTCTTTTATCTTGGAGTATGAAGGAAGCAAGGTGACTTCTGTGATATGTATAGCACTGGTTGTAACTCATAATGGACCATTCCATGTCTGTCTCTTGCAGCACTCACTTTGGAAAACCTCCCTGGAGTCCTGAGAGAGATTTCAATTGCAGAGCATGATTTGTGTGTTCTGCACTAGGCAGTGAACCAGCCGTACATCTGTATCCTCTTCCACAGCCAATCCCAGCATCCAGTATGAGTTTATATGTGGAAATGTGCCTTCTTTAGGTGCTCATGCAGAGTGCACACAGGACTGCATTACATGATTGAATTGATCCTGCAAGGAAGAGCATCCAGAATTTCAAATGTGCTCTCGGTGTATCAGTATTTGTCTCTGACATAAGGACTGTAATGCTCCTGGGATAACAAATTTGTCTGTTCCTTACCTAAAGGTCTTCATGACACCTGTGCCATATCTCACCCTTTCCCAGCCTTGCAAGTTCCAGTCACATAGGGCACTTTGTGAAGCGAACATCTGGGGCATAGAGCCAGTGCCAGAACAATGTTGCTGGGAGTGCTACAGTGGCTTTGGGAGAAAGGTAGGGGAAAGCCTGCCAGTCCTCACTAACCTCAAGCATAACAAGAATGTGAATAGGAGATGGAAGAAGGGGCAGGTAGCTCAGAGATGCTTCTGGATCATGCAGAGATGGGGTTAGGAAAGCCAAAGCCCACCCTGAGCTAAATATATTGAGCTATATGTAAGGCAACAAGGTATTCTACAGGCAAATCAGCAGCAAGGTATGAAAAATTTGGGCCTCCTGCTGAATGGGGCAGGGGATCAAGTGAGGGGACAAGACAGTCAATAGGATGAGGTACTGAATCCCTTCTCTTTCGTCTTTACTGGTATCAGCTTTCAGCAATCCCAGGGGCCCGAGACTGGAGGGAAAGACTAGGACAAGAAAGACTTTCCCTTTCAGGAAGAGGGTCATTTAGGAAACATGTGAACACAATAAACAGATACAATTCCTTGGGCTCAGATAGGATGCACCCATGAGGAAACTGGCCAATGTCCACTTCCAATTGTCTTTCAAATGTCATGTCAAAACTGAAAGAGGGCAAATGTCACTGCCATCAAGAGGGATGATCTGGGGAACTATCGCCCAGTCAGCCTTGATCACAGAGACGGTGATGGAGAAAATAATTAAGGAAAACATTTCCAAATATGTGAAGAGCATGAAAGTGTCTGGGATAATCCACATTTGCAAAGGATTTGCAAAGGGCAAATTATGCTTGACCTGACACCCTTTTATAAGGAAAGAAATGTCTTGGTGTGTTTTTTATGTTGACTTTATCAGAGCTTTATACACAGTCCCACAGGACGCCATTAGTGATATAGGTCTTGGGATGGAGTGAACGTTCAGTAATGCTGCGTACCATACAAAGCTAGGAGGAGTGGTTGATAGAAGCATTTCCATCAGGTGGAGGGAGGTGATCCTCCTCCTCTCCTCAACACTGGTGAAATCACATATGACTGTGTGTAAAGTTCTGGGCTCCCCAGTACAAGAGAGATATGAACTTTCTGAAGAGACTCCAACAAGGGACATGAAAATGATTATGAGACTGAAGCATAAGTCCTGCAGTGAAAGTCTGAGAGGACTGGGGCTGTTCAGCCTAGAGAAGCAAAGGTTCAGAGGGATCTTATCAGTGTATGTGAACACCTGACAAGAGGGTGCAAAGAAGCAGGAGGAAAGGCTACAGATCTTCAGAGGTTCCTTCCAACTCACCCGTCCTATGATCCTGCGAAGTCAGAAAGAGAAACTAAGCATAATTTCTAGTCTAGAAAATAAGAAATTAGGGTTCCAATTCTGGTGGCATTGTCTAGCCAATTAGTTTATCCTCAGATTTAAGCATAAAGCTCAGAAGAATGTGTTTGGATTACAGTTCTCAGTGAAGTAATGTCTATCACTTCAGCTCACTCAGGCCTTCCCACTACTGTAATGGAAATGACACCACTGGATTGGGTGTGACTATAAAACAGATGATGTTGTGATGCTCTGCATGGAAGAAAAGAAAACAGAATTTTGAAAAATAATCTTGCTGAAAAGCTGTTATAATAATTTTGAAAATCCTCTAATAAGAAAAATGTTTGTATAGAATGCCAAAGTGTAGCTAAAAATGCTCAAGTAGAGACATTTTGTCCCACTCTGGTAATTATCACCTTTGTCATCCAGTGCATCATTATACACTCTGAAGGTCAGACTTCAAAGTCTTGCTCTAGGTTCTTTCATTTGCTCAGAAGCACCTGGTCTCCATGCCCTCTGCAGAAGTTTTATCAAGTATTCATGAAATGTATATTTGGCCTACGATTTTTCTTTTCTAGAGCTAGAGGAGATATGAAACTCATCACATTTTAATTAGTACTTTAAAATGGGTCATATCTGAAATCTCTGAATGAGGTTCTTGCAGCTGGCACATCTCAGAGGGTGGCATATTCATCTTTACATAACATGGTTATAATGGTTGCGAGAGGTGCATCATGGAAAGCTGCATTAGATGAGAACTCTCTGGGAAGACCTTACAGAGAAAGTGCCTGTCACATCCACACATTGCAAAATGCTTATGTTTCTTTACTAAATATACAAGGTGTCAATGAAAGGTAAATAAATAAGTGGGCAGAGGCTTGGACTGGTGCTTCGCACCAGAGGCTGAGGCAGAGCTTCACTGCCCTCCTTTGCAGCCACTAGGGAAGGAGAAGCAGAGTCTCCCCAGCCTGATGGTGACATACACCCAAGCCCCAGCCACATCCTTGCAACTCATTGACAGCCAGTGGCAGATAGCTGTGAGGAAACCTTAAAGCAAACAGCCCTAACAGCCCTTTCATGTTCCTCCTGCACATTTACTAGTGGTTTTCCTCTACTCCTTTTGGCCTTTTTATGGTGTTTGGTCTTTTTCTCCTTCCTGCTCTGTACAGAGAATTAATGCTCGGTGCCAGCCTTTGCTGAGGATTGGACTCCTTTTCAAAGCCCCCTTTAATAACACCAAGCGTTAAGCAAACAGCATTAAGACTGATGGTTATGCTTTCCTATCATACCCTGTGAAGTCCATTTGGAGAGCTAGATCCTGGCACTTCTTTTCTTATTTAACCAACATTGGATCCCCAGCTATGCAGCCAAAAACTTTCAAAATGGAGGGGGACACTCAGTATTGGTGCAGAAAATCTGCTGCTGCTTGACTCCTGCCAGGCATTTTGACTAAATTAACTGTATATGATTCCCTAACAGTTTTACAATATTCTGCAAAGTTTTACAATATTCTGATAACTTATGTTTAGTTACTGGGTGGCCACATCCAATACAGTAAGTTGTCCCTGATAACACAGGCCAGCAAGGCTGCATACAGACAAGAGTAAATAGTCTGCTTAGTACAGTCCCCTGCAGCTCTCTGATAAAAGGAAATGTGAGCAGAGCTGCACCTTGACCAGCTGGAAGCTCACAATGTGTTTGCAGGAGCTCAGGTTGCAGCCTGTATAAGAGCTTTTCTTGTGTGGTGGTTAGATCAAGCACCACTGGCTGCTGTTCACTGGTGCATGTGAAATTAGAGCTAGTGACAGGTTAAAAAAAAGAGAGAGAGAGAAGAAGAAGAGAAAACACATGGGACAGAGCAAGGAACAAGGGCTCTGTTGATGTTATCACTCAGCTGGCAAATAGCAGGACTGGGAGGGGGGGTGCTTGTCCTGGTTAACTCTGTACGCTGCAGATTCAAAGGGTCTCTGCTTTCCTTTTAACTCCAGTTCCCAGAACAGAGAAATAAGGATGAAAAACAAATGGAAGAAAATTAGAGGTGAGTAAGACAAATAAAACACAGCAATGGCAGAGCGTCCTAAGTGAGCAAGGAGAGGAAACCATAAAAGCTGTTTTTACTCCAAACAGATGGTTCGTTTTCTGTCTTGAACAGCAATTACCTGTTTCTTTCAAAGCAAGTTCAGTAGCATTCATGTTAGGGGTGGTATCACCTTCAGCTTTCGCTGCATTTTCCTGCTTTAGAACATACAAAACTAAGTAGTAATTAAGATTTCAATCCTGAATCCAGCAAAGCACTTAAACACAGTTTGAACCTGAGGTGTATATTAGTCTCACAGAGGTCAACAAGCCATTGATTTGATTAAAATTTAACAGGTATTTGAATGCACCGGACTGAGACCTCCCAGCCACTTTTATTTACTAATTCCCCATAGTGCTTAACAACTCTGGCACCATGTCCTCCTCCCAGGCAATGTCTGCCTGCTGATCCGTGTCCGGGATCACATAACCTGCACACGTCATCACTGAAACACGTCCTCACCTGTGGGTTATTGCCCTCTCACATCATGCTCATGAGCTCCTCTCTACCTATCACAGCTAAAATGAGCCAGGGTTTACCCAAATGGTTTAAACACAGCAGGGACCTTGCTAAACCAGCTCACTTTAACTGACGGAGGTCAAGGAGTCTGCACTGAGCCAACAGACAGGGGAGGATGGCAGCTTCTATCTTGGCAAAGGTGCTGGAAGTGCCAGCATCCCCATCTCGTGGGGCTGAGCCAGCAGAGAAAAGCCCCAGGGAGGGGCACGTGAGCTGCCAAACTGAAACACCTCCAGAAAGCTTTAATGCATGTTTGATCTGAAGGTCATGGGAACAAAATGCAGATCATTCTTTCTCTAGGGCAGAGAGTGCCTTCACTCTGCTCTGTAATTTGCTTTTGGGTCAAAAATTGGCAGCAACTCCTAAAAGGCAGAGAGGGGATGTGGGCACCCACTTCTGTGGGTGTAAACGCAGGGAAAGATCTTCCCTGTCAGAAGTCTCCCCTTTGGAACTGAGCCATGAAATAGAGCCATTCTTCCTCTTTTTCTGAGGTATTTCAATGCTCATGTGTACTGCAAAAATGGAGCATTTCTCAACCACAAGAAAATTGTTGTAGGTGTGGACAGAGACTGAGTCCCATTAATTCCCAAGACTGCCTGTATAACACTAAGAAAGTTGTACACTCCCCTTAAGCTATGGGTGTCCTGAGCTTCAAAGCACATGCAAGATGCACACCTACAAAAAAAAACATGTGGATTTCTGAAGCCTCGGGTTAAATATGTATTACATGGCTTATTGACTTGGCTTATTATGCTCTGTCTAGTAATTCTGTACCATGCTGTGCAATTAAAAATGTCAAGCTGATGGGGAAAATTTCAACTATCCTTCTCAAAGAAATATTCACACCGTGACTCAGAATTGGCTTTGGGCACAGGCAAAGTAGGAAAGAAAATTGCTGGGGAGGCAGATTAGCCGTAGTTTAGCTGTGTCTATACCATAGCCTTGAAAAATCCTTAAACATGGGCTGAATTTAAATTGTTTAGTTAGGATGGATGAATCCAATCTCACAGCAGATGCCATAATTACACGTCTCCAGGGACTGTAATGGAGCCACCGTCTGGCACTCCGGGCAAATTTCTCAGCCCCTTCAGAACTCAGGCACTACGATTTGCACTGCCCATGCCTGTCTTGAAGAGTGTGTGAAAAAGGCTGTTGTGGGTGTGAGGCTGCGGTAAGCCATTTTAGGAACTTTTTCCAAGTTAGCAATCAAACAGGAAAAAAAAGTCTGTGGTTTACTAGGGAACTGGTGAGAAAAGCTGAACTGTTTCTTTCTTTAGCCATTAAACTTGATTAGTACGGTTAAGCAGAAGCAAATACAGCAGTAAAGTGTTTAAAAAGTACTGTTCTTCTCTGTAATTTTCCAAATAGCTTTCTTCCTTTCCGATTGCACCACTCTTTAGACTGTATTTCCAAGACCACCAATCAGCCTAAGTGCCTGTGGTTTGCCAGGGGGGGAGCGGTTCAGGGAGCACACAGTGTACAGTCCCATGTTAACAGTGAGATGAGGGATGTTCCAGGTGGGAGCACCTCCAGAGCTCCTTGATGGAAATGTACATGCATTTCTTTATGAGCTTATTTCAGTGCACTCGCACAGGGCTTTCTGTCAGGCAGGAAAGGCAGTCCTGGAACTGCATTTAATCTCTCATGGCTGTTACTTCATAAGTCAGACACTGCTAGGATTAGAGGTGGAATTAAAGAAAGCAAAAAGGGAAGCATCTTTGCCCACCAACTCTGTGGCTTCTAACCTCCCTGTTGCTGTCGCACCGTAGTAGAGATGGATCAAGGCTGTACAGAAGTGCGAATAACAGCAGTTTCTTTAGCTTTTTTCTTGCAAGTCACATCATGATCCAAATGATTTCAAAGCAAACGTGCATAGAAAGAAGAGTGACCTTCAGCCAGATGCCACTCAGCCCTTTGTTTGCAGAAACAAATGCAGAGAGGGTTGGCTCGATGCTAGTTGTTTGCTTATCCAGGAGCTGTCAAGAACTGTTTGGACTGCTCTGTCCTATTGAAGTAGCCATATGCCCTGCAGGGTGAAATAATATTAATCTTCAGCGCTTCTTGAGTGTTTAACATTTTATTGGGGCTTCACAAATTCGAACTGAGCTGCCATCGTAACTCTGAGATGTGAAGTAGCGAGGTAAGATAGCCGGCACTGCCGTCCCCTTTATACAGATTGATAGCACGTACTCCCTCAGAAACGACAGTGTCAGAACAACTCTCCCTGATCATAAATCTTCACAGCAGTCTGAACGGAGTGTAACGGCGTTTTCCTCTGGTAAAAGTCCCTTGGGAAGAACAACAGAAACATGACTTTCTGTGGGTAAAATGACCTTGAAAAACAGAAGCCCAGTGGATGCAGAGGAATATATCTCTCAAAGTGCTTGCAGGAAGAAATCAGCCACGGAGCGGCAACAAATGAAAGAGAATGGAACAGCAGAGAGGACTGTAAAAGTAGAGTTACACTGAGAGCTTTAGTCCTGCAGAGATATACGGTGTGCTGGCATCTGCACGCTGGGGCTGCAGAATTCTGCAAAGGGGATTACAGATGGCACTATCCATACCCTGCAGGCCCTGCGTGACAGCCTGCCTGCTGGGTGCAGTTGTCAAAGCAGGCAGAGTGGTAGACCTGAAGTCCAGGGGGTAGGTAACTGGACACGTGCAAGGAAAAGGCTGAAAGATGAGGTGAGGGAAACACACTTCTGGAGGGGTTAATGGGGACAGACAGTGTGAGCTGGGTCCTTCAGTCCTCTCTCTGTACTTTCACACCTGCAGAAAAAGCAGATCCCAAGGTTCACATTGGTAATACTTGTTGGTAAGCGTATTGGTAAAATGTCCCAGTATCAAATCACAGAGTTAAATCTGTAAAAAACAGTGATAACTATCTGGGGTGAGTGAGTTTCTGCTTTTGTGATCTTATCCATAGAAGTAATGCCCACAAGCAACCTACCAGATGTAAAGGCACGGACAAATAACTTAAAGTTTGACTACAATAGCTATTTGATCATTGTCTTAAAATAGAATTATTGTCCTTAAAATTCTTGCTGTAATTTTAAGGGTCTACAATCTTCAAAGCATTGCTGTAAGACCATTTGAATAAGGTATTTCCAGCAGCTCTGAAGAAACCACAGCGGATATGTGAACGTTACTGGAGTGCACAGTTAAAATCATTCTCCCCATTCCTGTGATAGTGAACACTGCTGCAAGAACAGAGTAAGAGTACTTAACTGTTGCTGAGCGTAAGAAAAGATCGGTCACACAGGTGGCCTATTCGTCACCAGCTGGAAAGGGAACATCTGCATTTTGCTAGAATGGAAGTTTAATCTGACTTCTCTCAGAATATCCAACTGAGCTCCTTTTAACTTGTTTGTTTGCACTGCAAATGGAATATTCTTGTTCCGACTCAATTAATCCTTCTATAAGTAAATTTAGGATTCATCAAGGAGTCATCAGCATCTGGGAGCCATCAGGTCCCGTGCCAGGCTCCTTAGGAAATTAATCCCTGGTTCCTGAGGAGTTTCCAGACAGGAGTTTGCTTCTGTTTTCTTTCATAGCAGTGCTGGGCTGATAGGGAGCAGACAGAAACCAGCTCTTTATCTAAATCACATTACTGCTGCACCAGCATGCAAGGGACTAGCATTCGCTCCCATCAGACAAGTGGACCAATTAAACTGGTAGATTTTCCTGTTTGGAAAAAGCTGTTACCGAAATTGTTTCTCTCAGGCTGTGCGCTAAATGAGATAAGTCCACTGAGGTGGTGGGACTGGTGCCTTGTTGAGATATCGATATGTTGCTGCTGTGAGACCATGGGACACGGCCCCTTTCAGCTCATTTGCCCCTTTGCCAGTTCTCTTACGCATAAGGCCACTTTGCTTTGCTTGCTGGAGCGTGCACTAGCTCTCTTGTGAAGGAGACAGCGTTATCAGATAGCATAAGCTGTATCATTATATTGAATGCTGTACTTAAAAACCTGATTATCAAGTTAAGTGACTGTGTGGAAATCTCAGCCCACTTAAATAATAAATATTAGCTTTATTGGCCCTCACTATTGTAAGGAAGGGTCAAAAAAGCCCCAAACTTCTCAAACCAAGAAATAAGCCAAAATAATTCCGTCTGCTCCAGTTTGTGTCTCCTAAAAGGATATAAAACAAAACCCAAATTTCCATAATGAAATTGCATGCCTTGATTTTGTTTGCATTTGCTTTCATTTTTGAAGAAACCTCTTGAAATGCAGAGGTGACTGTGCCTGAAAAGTGGAAGTAGTCTTCTAGTAAGTTCTCTGCAAACTAGTAAGACTGTCACATGTTTTCTTACACTGATAATGCTACTTTATATGAAGGGGTGAATTGTTGCACTAAGTAAAAACAAATATCCGTCAAAATGTTTAATATTTTATTTTTCATTATAAGACTTAAAAGTCTTATAGTAAAATATAAAACTTACAAAAGTTTTATCTCTGCATATATAAAGATTTTGTTTTTAACATATTCATTAAATTATCACTTTTTATTCTGTAAAGGCCTTTTGCCATTGAAGACTATTTTAAGACGATCAGAGAGCTGGAGCACCTCCCTTACAGGGACAGTTTGAGAGAACTGGGACTCTTCAGCCTAGGAAAGAGAAGACTGCAGGGGGACATTATTGCGGCCTTCCAGTACCTGAAAGGGCCTACAGGAAAGCTGCGGAGGGACTTTTTATAAGGGCATGTAGCAACAGGACGAGGGGAAATGGCTTTAAACTGGAAGAGGGTAGATTTAGACTAGATATCAGGAAGAAATTCTTTACTGTGAGGGTGGTGAGACACTGGAACAGGTTGCCCAGAGAAGTTGTGGATGTGCTCACCCTGGAAGCATTCAAGGCCAGGCTGGATGGGGCTTTGAGCAACCTGGTCTAGAGGGAGGTGCCCCTGCCTATAGCAGGGGGTTGGAACTGGATGATCTCAAAGGTTCCTTCCAACCCAAACCATTCTATGATTTTATTATTCTTTTTGCTCTGCTGCATTTTTCTCCGGTCTTTACATGACTTAACTCTAGAGCTCTTCACATTTATTTCCCTTTGTTTCTTCCAGCTCTCTCACCCAGCACTTTTCACACATTTGCCATCTCCCAGCAGCAGTTGTCATCACAGTTCATCGGGCCCATTACTAGACTTTAATTTACCACAGCCAAACTGGCTTCTTTGTGACTTACCTTGTAGCCTGAGGAGCTCTCACTTGCTGGTGATTGGGACAGGTGGAGAGGGAGGCAGCAATCTTGTACTTGTGTTAAACCTTTGATTAGTAACTTAGCCAGTTATTTGTGTGTAAGGAGCCTGGGCTATACATTGACACTGGTCTTTCACAGCTGGTACAATGAGAAAAATGCACCTCAGGTCTGCTTTCAAAACTGCCTACATTTAGAAGAATATTAAAGGTAAGTTCAATTATTACATTTGTTCTACATGGACATTGTACCAAAGAGTTTTGTTTTCTTACGACCACAGGTGACATGTCAACTCCAGCACTAGGTGACAACAGAGCATCATCAGGAAGTGAAAGTTGGATCACTGGGCTGAAAAAGAAAAAAAAGACTAATGAAAAATGGCATATGGCTGTCTGGGGAGGACCTTTCACACTCTCCTACAATCCTGTAAAACTCAAACATAAATAACGCAAAGTCAACACCAACGACCTTCTGAGGCAGAAAGTCACACTAGTGATGCTAATCTGTTTTAAGGAGTTTCTGTTCTTTTTTCTCCCTGTTCCTTTGCCTTTACATAAAGCCATCTACCATAGGCAGGGCACAATTACCTTTAGTGGGTGTCTTACAGAGTGTTAGTACTTATAACACATACTTAGACAATTTAACAAAGGTCAACTTTAATAATGAATCAGTGTTTCTGCAGAAAAGTGAAATATTTGTGATGCAAGCCTGCTGGTTTTTTTAGTGGAAATTCTAGCAGAACACCTGTTACTTACTGTTCAGTTGCATGCATGCTTGTCCCTGCAGCAGGCTAATACATCTACAGACCTCAATTAAAGCTGGGCTCCTTACCCCTGAAAAAGGCAGACCATCTCCAGGTAAGTTTTTCCAAGCAAATATCAGTACTGCCTTGGAAAAAAAAACCTTTAAAGAGAAGGAACTCTTCCACAGAATTTCTTCCTCTGAAGAAGTGCAGGCAGCCTCTCATGGCATCACTTTGGTCCCATCCCTTGCCACTCTTCCATAATGATTCTTTCCAAGAGTTTCTTTTGCTTTCTCACTTTTCCAATTCAGAAATGTCACCTGGGAAGAACATGAGCATTTTCTGCTTTTGTCCATCACTTCTGGATTCCCAGCATCCAGAAATCACAGAAAGGGAGGAAGTTTGCTGTTCAGCATACATTCAGAAGTCTGTTTCTTTGGGTTGGTGGGTCAATTTTAGTGCACAGACTTCATAGACAATCTGCACTTCTGCTGCATGTTTGACATGTTCAGAACATCTAGTTCAATGAGAAGAATCAGTGCTTGTGCTATAGGTTTGATGCTTCTCAGATGTATTAAGCCCATTAAGTACATGCTGCACTGAAGCCTGCAGATATTTCTGTCAAGAAATCCATACGTCACACCAGGCCCTGAAATGACCTTTCCCAAAAGTCAGTGTCTAAAAAGAGATTAATTTTTCGCTACCTTCCTAAGAGGCTTCATGAAGCCTCTCAGAGCCTTACATGAAGCTCACTTGAATCCCAAATGTATCATCACCCTCACCTGCTAATTTACCTCCAACTCAGATCTGGTTATAGAAACTAACTGTTGGAGCATTAAGCTTGGCCTCTTCCTCCTCTCTCCCCTGTGCTCCCTTTATGCCCTGCCATATAATGAGCACCTTGCCACACTGGAAGCATGTGTGGAGTGGTTCCTTTCTTTTTCAAGAACAGTCCTCCTTGACATGAAATAGTATTTCTTGCCTTTATTATTAGAAATGACATACTTCACAATATCACCAAGCACATTTTTGCCAGCAGGTGGCCAACTGTTTCTAATTTGCAAAGTATCCAAGAATGCTTCAACTACTAGATCTATTTCAAATTGTCACACTCAAACCCCATCACTTTTACAGATTTTAAGGGCAGTGAAAACATCTGGCAAGCTCGGGGCTGAATAATGACTTTGCCACATCCTGGTTCATTCATGTTGTGCCCTCCCCAAGGGTAGCAAGGACTAGAATGATAGAGTTGTCTGGTTTCATTCCCTTTGACTCCCAACAGCCCCAACAAAACTCATCAGCTGAGCTCATTCCCTCATCACCATTTCACTGAGACAAGGCTAAAGCTCTGCAACACCATGGCACCTCTCCCTCTCCTGGTGCATGTGCTCAGTAGAGGTGGACACTGGTGGAAGAAGAGTGTCATGGGGATACACGGCGTAGGTACCGCATTCAAGCTACCTCAGCCAGAAGGCGTGTTCCACAGCCTTGCATCATAGAACTTTCCCTGGCACGTCTCACCTGAGGTCTCACCTGAGGTCGGAAGAAAAGTCACCTAAGAAAGCTGCCTCTGTGGGGAGAGATGCACCAGGATTCATCGTGAAGCTTAATGCCAGTACCCGCTGGGAGGTGAACAGGAGTTCTCCAGAGGTCACATTGCCCCAGCCCTGCTCAGAAAACATGGACAGTTGGGCAGAGAAAAAAGCGGTTTTATTTGGCTACTATCCTGAGCAGCTTCATGTGGTGCTGTATCATTTTTCCATCTAAGGGATGAAACACCTCTCCTACGAGGATAGGCTGAGAGAGCTGGGGCTGTTCAGCCTGGAGAAGAGAAGGCTCTGGGGAGACCTGAGAGTGGACTTTCAGTATCCAAAGGGGGACTGTAAGAAAGAAGGGACAGACTCTTTAGCAGGGTCTGTTGTGATAAAACAAAGGAAAATGGTTTCAAACTAAAAGAGGGGAGATTTAGATTGGATATAATGAAGTTTTTTACAGTAAGGGTAGTGATGCACTGACACAGGTCACCCAGAGAGGTGGTGGATGCCTCATCCTGGAAGACACCCAAGGTCAGGCTGGACAGGGCTGTGAGCACCCTGATCTAACTGTAGGTGTCCCTGTTCATCGCAGAGAGGTTGGACTAGATGACCTTTAAGAGCCCCTTCCAACTCAAATGATTCTATGATTCTGTGATTTTCAGCTGCCAAAACAAACCCAGCTAACCACAATGAGGTCGCTGTAAACATAAAGAAGGAAGAGCAGACAAATACCCCGGGTTCTGGAGGGGTGATTAAATTGCATGTGCTGTAAGATCATATTGTTATAAGCACTTTTGATATGTGCTATGAAGCACACATCTGCCTTTCATCCCTACCTCTGTCTGTTATTTGTGGTTGAAGAGCAAGTGACATTTATTCTGGGCTAAAAGACAGCTTTGTTCCAGACCAGATGTCTCATTCACTGTCCACATGTCAGCCCTCCAGGTGCTATAGTAGACTCAAGAAACAGCAAGTTCTGTGGCAGTTTTCAAACAACAAAGTAATGCCAAGATATCACTTAGACAAAACAACAAAACACTTTCTGTGCTTCAGTCATAGCATTTTTTTTTCCCAGACACTGGGTTAAATTGTACTTTCTCTCACATCGCTATAACTGAGAACAACTCCCCTGACTTCAGAAGAAAGTTTCCAGTCTATGGTAGTACAAGTGAAATTTTAAACCAAGACATAGATACGCCGTGTATCTGAGCAACTTGGCTGGTTTAACACTTTGATTCTCCAGTGACTCGGCTTCAGTCTTTCCTGTCCCTGTTATAGTGAAAGCAAATCCAAACTTTCAGTGAGTAATTTATTGATCTCAGCATCCAGGGGACAAACTTTACTCCAGTGCTTCACATAAACATTATATTACCTAGATGTAAGCAGCAGAAAGTGTCCTTCCATGGTTAATCCAGCTGTTAAACCTCATACAGGATTATTCCCCTCCTTAACTTGCGAGGTGAATGCTGTTCCAAGTGCCCATTCTTAATTCTCTATTAATGAGCAATTCTTAGAAGATAAAGTATTTTCTCAGATATAAGATGGTTATGATTATTTTGAGGGAGAGAAAAAAAGGTATTGTATTTTCTGAAAATTTTGCTGGTTTGGGGGACAAAATGGGACCTGGAGGGATCATAGAATCATAGAATTAGCTAGGTTGGAAAAGACCTACAAGATCATCCAGTCCAACCATCCACCTACCACCAATAACCACACTAAACCATGTCTCTCAACACAATGTCTAAATGTTTCTTGAACACCTCCAGGGACGGTGACTCCACCACCTTCCTGGGCAGCCCATTCCAGCGCCTGACCACTCTTTCAGAAAAGTAGTATTTTCTAATGTCCAGCCTAATTTTCCCCTGGTGCAACTTGAGGCCATTCCCCCTCGTCCTGTCACTAGTTACAAGAGAGAAGAGGCCGACCCCCAGCTCACTACAACCTCCCTTCAGGTAGTTACAGAGAGTAATAATGTCTCCCCTGAGCCTCCTCTTCTCCAGACTGAACAATCCCAGCTCCCTCAGCCGCTCCTCATAAGGCCTGTGCTCCAGACCCCTCACCAGCTTCGTCGCCCTCCTCTGAACATGCTCCAGGGCCTCAATGTCTTTCTTGTAGTGACGGGTCCAAAACTGGACACAGTACTCGAGGTGTGGCCTCACCAGCGCTGAGTAAAGAGGGACAATTACCTCCCTACTCCTACTGGCAACACTATTTCTGATAGAAGCCAGGATGCCACTGGCCTCCTTGGCCACCTGGGCACACTGCTGGCTTATGCTCAGTCGAGCATTGTCCAATACCCCTAGGTCCATTTCCTCTACACAGTCTTCCAGCCACTCTGCCCAAGCCTGTAGTGTTGCCTAGAGGCTTGGGGCAGAGTGGCTGGAAGACTGTGTATGAAGAATGAAGAATGTGTCACTACAGTGGTCCTTTAATCTGTTCATAATCACTCTGAAAAGCAATAGGGCACTGGGCCTGTATGTTTACACAGCCCAGTAATGCCTACAATGACAACAGCACTAGCTGCTGATCTACAACTCATGAATTGGATGAAAAAGAAGACATTTCAAGTTCACCTACTTAACTTGTGGGACCAGATCTTTGGGTGTGAGTCAACCTAGTAGATGCTAGAAGCAGAACAAGTGATCCCAGAGGTTTGCCAGAGAATGATGGCAAAATAATATATCTAACAAAATTTGGTGGAGATTTCTCCTGCAAATGTCATTATGCTCCTCCATTACCCTTGGCTCAGAGCCTCTGGCAAGTTACACACATTTTCCTTTACATAACTTGTAAATATTTAAGTTGCTCAGCCAATTCTTGCCTTGGTTACATGTATAATTTTTATAATTAACATTTTGGAAAACTCAACACCAGGGAACTGATGGTCACAAACATGGTCCCATGTACAAAGCTCTATTTTCCAGTCCCTGACTGAGATGACAGATCTTAAGCAAGCTTGGACATACAGTAAGCCTTACACATAATTATTTGTCTGTAGTCTGTACTTTAATAAATTTCAGCTCCTCATTGGCACAAGCAATTAGAGCATACCTCATGACCTACGTAAATAACTGCCAATCAGATCACCTGAAATTAACAAGTGCTCAGAACTTGAAGATCTGTTGAGCTTGAAAAGATATAAGGATCTGCTTTGTGTCTTCTTCCATTCACCTGTCACAAAGGAACTGTAACATCTTCCTCTTTGCTTTGTTAAAAATTTTATTGATTCATGATGATTTTTTTTAACAGTGACAGCTTGCAAAAATCATTGCAAAAATGGGTCTTAATTGTAAACTACAAGTGATTCACTTGAGTTTCTTTAAAAGTGAACACTGTAAAAAACTTTGGTTATGGATCTGAGACACAGTGTGAAACAGTGCCTTTTTAGAGCTGCGTGTCTGGCCCTGTGTTAGATGGAAGTAAAGATTTCTCTTTAAAAAGTTGCATCCCCAAAATAACCATAACAGAACAGAAAGGTAAAAGAAATTCTCAAACACTGCCACCCACCCTAAAAACTATAAAAGCTCAACAAAACTGTATAAAAGGTAAAAAATATATATTATTATCCTCTCTAAAGGATTGTCCTCTTGATACAGAAGAGTAAACTTCTAATATTTGGTAATAAATCCCAGTCACAAACAGTTTTTATGGGTTTTTCTTTGGTTTGTAATGTTTCCACAGTACATATGTGAAAGAAGCAGATAAAACATTTTTAAGATACCACAAAAAATATTGTCTTTGTTCTTTCAGCCTTTAAGAAACAAATGGACCTCTTGTTCTGCTTCTGCGCATGCTTATGTTTGTTTGTTTTTTTTTAATTTCTCTTCACTTTATCTTTGCCTACCAGTTTCAGTGAGCACATTGTGTTTGAAATGTTAAGCCAGGAGAAATTCATTATATGATGCCTAGCACACAAATTCATGAGCCCAGAAAGAGTATACAGCCCAAGCATCGGGAGAGTTTATTTTTAATTTTGAACAAGATGTTTTACTTCTCACATTAAAATTAACAGAAATGTTGATGTTTGAGTGCAAGTGTGTAATTTACAAATGGTTCACTTTCCCAAAATACATGTGTGGAGCTGGGGTCTGCTGCCAGAGTGGGGCAGATCCTTCTGCCTCTGTTACCCTTCAGTGGGAAACAAGAACATGTTCAGCCAAACAATTTTGTCCATAACTTTAAGCTTTGACACATGAAAGAGAAGCTGTTTGGCACAGTGAAGTGTGGACATACCTGTGTTTCCTTTAGGCTAGATAACAGAGGAAGGCAGTAACATAGCCACCAAAAGAATTAAGGATGAAAGTATGTCATGTTCAATGCCCATGGATGGTTTGTAGTCTGTTTGCTAGTCCATATCACATTTTTACAGGTATCTTTTTTTCTATTAGTGAGATAACTTCAGTGTAGGTTACCTGTAATCTAGATTGTCACCTTTATGTGCTATCTAGTAGCTATAGGATATTAAGGCATGTGTAGAATTAAGTCTTTGCTGAATTAACTCATCTATATAAGTAACTTGCTATGCATCCACTAGTCTATCTAACTGAGTGTCTGTCTATTCTTTCTGTATGTTGGCATTTTTGTTTTAAAATCATGTCTTTATAAGGATTTTTTCTTTCAGACAGGAACAATTTCAGAAGCTTGTGACTGCTATCTAGAGAAATGCAGCAAAAGCTTTGAGTTACCTCTAAGTAGTGTGAAGGAGACTTTTTATTCACCACTGTGGATTAATAAATTACATAGTTCGAGAAATAAATACATACAGTTCAAGGGGTTCTAGTCTTTCCCCGTACTGTCAATAGCCTGCACAGTCTGATAATCAGACTATTTCTTATTTCCAGGATTTTGTTTATAGTAATACTTGCTCAAAAATGGATGTAAGATTGTTTATAAAGGATAACAGCCTTATATTCTGGAGACAAAATGCTTTCCTGTAATTTTCTTCCTGCTTTTAGGTACGTTATTTTCCTGTTCTTAGGAAACTTTCTTCATTTTCTGAATGAAAAATGCGGGTAAGAATTCAACATGATGCAGAAATGTTAAGAGTGTTTCTTAGAAAACATGACTTTCTATTAGCAGTCTAGGATACCCACCTCTCCTGGAAAACTCATTCATTCTGATTTTAATGAATAACACTAAAACCAGAAGAATAATACTAAAACATCCTAAATTCTCCATGCATTAAGATGAACTGTACATGCAGTTAGTTCAAATTCCAGCTGCAGAACTGCAGGTCGCGTTTATCCTTTATACCTTAACATACATCTACAATCAGATGGAGGTCAAAAGGATCTGTACAAATCAGAACTTGCTAGTGGATTTATATTATTTGTACAAGTACGTGATTTAACCTGTGTAATTAACTACTGGGTTAGAGCTGTAGTCATACATTCTTTATGATCTGCCAAAGTTGAGTATAAATGAATAATTGGTACAATTGCCAAGCCACTAGCAAGTGGTTCTGTTTCTGAACTTGGTATGATTGTGCTCTTCAGAGGTTGGTAATCAACCCAACAAACTTCCCACGTGAAAGGTGAAATCCTAGCCGTACTGCAGCAAATGCCAAAACTGATGTCAGGATGGTCAGGATTTTATTTGGGAAGTTGGATTTGCTTTCTTAAAAGAGAACATATTGAATTTCCTTCCTGAAAAATCTTTTGCAGTACAAAAGTCATATAACACATATTATATTAATTGTGACCTACCTTGGGGCTACCTCACCAAGTAAATATTTTTGGGAGGAAGGCAAAATTTGAAAACAGCCCTTTGTTTGTGATGACTGTGCAACTAGAACAAGGATTAACAGAACACAGGAAAGAAAACTCAGGCACCTGATTGCACAGATATGGTCTGGACCACTGAAAACCAGTCTACTTTTCATGCTAAATCAGTCAAATAGAAGATGTTGACCAGTTCCTCTCTGAGCAATCTTTGGAAGAAGAAACATAGCACCAAATAGAAGTTACAATCCTTTTTTTTTCTCTTCCATTACAGATTCTTCTTACTTTGCCTAAAGTTCATTGGCTGCTGAAAATCTTTTATCTTCTCAGGTAAGCTCAGTAAAGGACACATACTTTTTTCACTGAGTGTCTAGGCAACCATGAAAAAAAATACTATTTGTTTGAAACTGACCGGAGTTCTTTCAACTGCAGCAGAACACATTTTATGCCATCTAAAGTCTGTAGTACATCACATCATGGGAAAAAAAAGGTGATTTCAGAGCTAAATACCAAAAGGGTGGAATAGTTTTCTGTAACAAGTCTCTACAGAAATTAATTCAGGGTCCAATACTGAAGAAAGTTGAATTTCAGCACATACCACTACACTTTGGAGGCTTCTGTGCCTCAACAAGCAAATCAAAACCTCCTTAATCTACAGAGTTCAGATTCAGCATTGATGAATTTTGAGAGATGAAGAAAACATTCTGGCAATTCCTAAGGCAAATAAAATGTCATAATTTGCTTAGGAGGCAGACATAGTCTTCTTTCCACAATTTTACTCAAGGCAGAAGCCTTGTGTAGGCAAATATGCAATTATACAGCCTCTTTCCCATGCCTCATTCTAAAGGATCTGGGCATTAGATAGATTTTCCAAACTGATAAAAAGTGGCCTCATTTCAAATTCAATGAAAATTTGCCCTGTTTTGGCAATATATGTGTCGACGGTTTACGGGCGTTAGGCCCGATTCCGTGACAAAGGGGACGGGGGACCCAAGGGCCCACGTCCCGGGAAAAGGGGAAAGGGGAAAAGGGTAGGGAGATGGCCCTGAGAGCAAAGAACAGCGGCAACAATCTGAGGAGAAACAAACTAATTTACTAAATAAGATATCGGAATGCAAAACAACACACTATAATACAATATAATTACAATTTAAGCTGATAAATCCAATACAGAGAGAGAGAATGTCCCAAAATCAAGGTAGGCCTTACTCTACCACCGACGATAAGACGGCTGGAGAGCGAGGCGCTGCCAAGACGAGAGACGGCGGAAAAAGGGACGAGGTCTCGTGATCTGCAAGTTTTTATACTGCGAGCTTCTATCTTTTCCCTCCGGCTGGAAAATGGCAACAAAGGAGCAAAGTGCCGTGGGGACTGTAGTAGTCCTTCTCTTCCGAGAACCAGGCATGTCCACCACATGATGCTATGATGTGGAATACCAATAACCGAAAATCACAAAACCATGACAATATGAAAATGAAATATTTGCTGGGTTTTTTTCTCTTCCCTACTCCCTCACTCTTACACAAAGTCATTGTATTTTGACATACACAAACATTAAAGAATCAGACAATCAAGGTTTCCTTCTTGAGGAATGTCCAGTCTTCCATGTCCCCCCTGCCCTTCAGAACTGTCTCCCGAGGGACTCTCCCAACCAATGTTCTGAACAGGCTGAAGTTTGCCCTCCGGAAGTCCAAGGTAGCCATTTTGGTGACCCCCTCTTCTGACTTGACCAAGAATAGAGAACTCTAGCATTTTGTGGTCGCTATGCCCAAGACAGCTCCTGACCACTACATCTCTCACCAGTCCTTCTCTCTTTGTGAACAGCAGGTGTAGTGGGGCACCTCCCTTAGTAGCTGTGTCAGGAAGTTACCTTCTACACACTCCAAGAACCTCCTAGATTGTTTCCTCTCTGCTCTATTGTATTTCCAGCAAATGTCTGGTAAGTTGATGTCCCCCATGAGAACAAGGGCTGACAACTGTATGACCTCTGCCAGCTGCATGTAGAATGCTTCATCTGCCTCTTCATCCTGGTTGGGTGGTCTATAGCAGACTCCCACCTTGTTGGCCTTCCCCCTAATCTTTATCCGTAAGAACTTGACCTTATTATTCCCAGCACTGAGCTATGCAGAATCAAAGCACTCTCGAACATGGAAAGCCACCCCAATGCCTGTCCTTCCTTGCCTATCCCTTCTAAAGAGATTATAGCCCTCCACTGTAGCACTCCAGCCAAGAGAGTGATCCCACCATGTTTTCATGAAGGTGACTATGTCATAGTGTTCCTGTTGCACAGAGGTTTCTAGTTCCTGCTGTTTGTTGCCCATGCACTGGTGCAGATGTGCATCAGCTGGGCTATTGGTCTCACCCCCAACCTGAGCGTGCTGTCCCTTGGCTCATCTCTGGTGAGCCTGGTTTTATGCCCTTACCCCTTCAAATCTAGTTTAAAGCCCTCTCAACAAACCCTGCCAACTCCTGGGCTAGAATCCTTTTCTTCCTTTGAGATAGGTGAACCCTGTCATCAGCAAGCCTGGAGCTGTTCAAACTGCTCCATGAGTTTGAAAAAAAAAAAAAAATAGTTCCACTGGTAGCACCAGTCTCTTAGCCACGTGTTGATCAGGTGGGTTTTCCTGTTCCTTTCAGTATTTTTACTTGCTGCTGAAGGGACTGAGGAAAACATTACCTGAGCTCCCCGCTCCTTCAACAAATAGCTCCAAATTAGTGGGACTTTAGCTAGGAGACAAAGCGAGCATTGGAGCACACTGATGAAAATTGCTGCACGGTTTTAATCACTTCAACCTGGACATCATTTCAACTTGGAAATGCACGTATCAGGTTTACACCTACAAAGTACCAACAACAGGGATGAGGATTTTTTAATTAAATAGATCACAACTGAGACTATGGCAGCATCACATCTGGAGCAGCTTACACTTTGCACTACTGAATTCCCTCATTCCCCTGTGCCCGAGTCTGCTGCTCTCTTCTGCACTCTATGGCTTCTGGACCAGAAAGAAGGAAACCAGGGATGAAAATAAATTCAGGTTTCTTCACAGATAACAAAAGAACCCCATCAGGGTCATTTAACATTTAACAGAATTCATTTTGCAGAAGTTTAATTAACTTCTGCGAGGACTGCTTTCATCAGCTATGTTACTAATAATCACCTAGAGTACTGAGATGCAAAAAAGTTGTTTTGATTTCTCCTTCATGAAGAAGGCACTTCGGGGGTTGTTCTACTATGCCTTGCTTTTGTCTCCTCTGGATTTTTTCAAAAGTTGCAACCATAGCTGATTTGAAAATGCGTAAGTGTAAAGACTTCTAATTGCTATTCTGACCACAAAATAATTTCATCCATCCTGAGTTACAAACACTACCTTGTTACTAGTCATTACTCAATGGCATAAAACAATATTAACATTTCAAAACCTGGGCTCAGTATAATGTTGGTTAGGTGGCAATTACACTACACTCTAAAGTTACTGTCAGAATAACTGTGGAGATTAAAGTATAAGAGAAACTGCTTAATCTTTAGAGAGCAAGCTGGAAAAACAGGTGCAGGAAGGCTTTGAAAGTGTTTCAAGTGCTGGAGAACTTTAATAATGCCAATATTTCTAAAACTATGGCATGGCATGGCACCCTTTCATTTGAATGCAGCATAAATATTTGAAAGTGCACATATGGTTGGAAGGGAAAGAAGACGTGCTGCACCCTATACACTGATGTAATTCCACCAGTGTTGGAACAGGGTTTACTAGTTATCTAACCAGGCAACTACCTCAGCCACCTGAGGTACCTCTTCTGACTCTTAGAGAAATAGTCTTGCAATAGTGGAAGGAGACAAGTACTCATCCACCACCTACACTAGGTAAGATGAGATCATCATTTTCTGAAGGTTCTTATTCTTCCTTGCTGAACTTAAGGAGTGCTTGCTTTTTCAGAGTACGTATTTCTCTCCAATGACTATAAAGGGAGCTCAGCCAGCCAGCTGAGGAGGAGATGGTTGCACTGCATGAAGTTTCATCTTTTTGTGCAAATCCTAACTTCTGTGCCCCGCATCAGAGCTACATGACTGACCAGCAAGAGCTATCTGAGAACGATCTGATGAGATTCTTCATCTATTGCCCAATCCATTTAGTGAAAAGTGTTACAATACCATAGGAATTCTTACCAATATTTGCCCAAATTGTTCTTTTTGCTGTAATTTTCAGTGCTGATTCCCAGATATTGTTTCTGCTGCAATATTTAGTTCTAGGGGAAAGTGTCCTGTAACTGTCTCATCTGTACCACATCCAGGCCTGCAGCCATTATAGTGCAACAGTCCTATTCTTGCCAGAATTGTTCAAGGAAATTTTGTGAAAAATTTCAGAGAGGTCATCAAACAGTTTACAGCCAAATATTAGATTGTGTTTAAATGCTCAAACTCAAAAACAACCAGCTTTGTAATTTTTCTTTCGCATTTCCAGAGCCAAAGTATTTTCTCAATACTCTCTTTCAGAGGTTTCTCGTTAGAACATTTGGACAAGTTTCATTCTGTATGTTCAACTTTGAGCAGGCAACAGCTGTTCTTTTGTTTAGTTTTCATCAGACTTGGCTTTTTATCTGAAAGAGAAGGACAGATTGACCGTATCATAAAATATTATTGCGATCACAAATTTCATTATTTCAATCTGTGCATATATTGTTGAATTTATAGTTAAATGACTCTGGCAAACAATTAATTACCATATAGCCGACCACAAAAATCAAGCCATCAATGTAAAACAATCTGTACTATTACAGTTAAATTGTGCAGCAGCTGGGAATGAAGGCAATTTAGATTGCTTAACAAATGGACGAATTTAATTAGTACAATAGCAATAGAATAAGTCTTCAAAAAAAAAAAGGCAGCAACAGCAACAACAAAGCAGTTGTAACTCTTCCCATAAAGAACCCACATTAAAGATAGTCTACTCAGAAGTTTTGCTTTTCTTTATGTAGAGCCCTTTTATAGCCTTTGTTCATTGCAGGTAGGCATTGCCAGCTATAAGGCTCAGATTTGTGAAGCCCTGAGCATCCCCAGCTTTCAATGAAACCTGTATGGGGCTCATGAAGTAGTGCAGCTTAAATTTCCCCTTAACTGCAAACACACACAGGCACTTGGTCTGCTGTGGAGAAGAGCCAGAACATATTTCATTCTCCAGTAACCAGGAAGAACAGATGAATATCTGCTGGGTTGTGCATTCACAGTTGGGGAGAGAAACCGCAGCAGGACAAATTGCAAACATTTCAGTTCACAGTCAGGACGTAGCAACAGCAGCATGAATTGCAGCATGTGGAGATGTAGCTGAAAGGCAGCCAGGCTGATTTATAAAGCAGTGGCATGACAAATCAGCACCATTCAAATCTACAAGTGAAGGGACAAGGGGCAAAAGAAAGTCTAAAACCACAGTTTACCCTTTTGCTTAAAAGATCAAACACAAGAATCAGTTCTCTAATTTGTACACAGCGCAAAGTCAGGCTGCGGGCTTTTGGTTTTTTTGACCTTGTTCTTCGGCTGGTGTTGGTGGTTACTAAAGGGATTGATTCATGAAGGGGCTTTAGCTAAGTATGGGCTGCTTGAAAGCAGCTCATTAGCTGTGCTCATCCCTCACTGTGGATTCCCAAGGCACACAAAAAACCATTCTGCTAAATTTCAAAGGCGTTAAAGATAATCCAGCCAGCCTAAGAGGTATTTTCTTTCCAAAGGATAAAACAGTGCCATATAGCTTTTGTTGCTGTGTAATTTATGGCAAAGCTACAGACTGAATCTGACTGCAAGGAAGGTCCTTTTGAGGTACCCTTCTGTAGCCATTATTGCTTTACCCAGGAAGTTCTGTTCCTGCAGCACACAAAGCACGGCAGCAGTTCCTTAGAAAGGGTGTTGGCTTTCTACAAAACTGCTAGAAGAAAAGGCATCACCCAGTTCCAGAGTAAAAGAACACGTAGCCTAAGCATTTGTTACAAGAGAAACCCCTAAAATCTGAAGCTACAAAAGCTCTTGGGCAGCTATGTTGTTAGAATATCAAGGCTAAGGAATCCTACCAATGCTCTTACTTCTCAGGCTGTATGGGGAAAATGGATCTTATGTTTGGCATCTCCAGCATCAGTGAGTTAGATGGGCCCTGAGGCTAAGTGGCAGGGCACACCCTGCACCCTTCACTTGTACTGTTTTCAGGAACAGTTCCTGGCAGATGCTGTCCTTCAGACTGTGCTTGGGCATTCCCTGGGGGAGTGCTAGTTGGTGCATGCCAAAGCCATGCCATGAATTATGCAAACAGCAAGTTTGGGCAGCCTTGTGCCGGTGCTGGAACCTGTGCCCTGGCCTTGTTTTATTTATCATTAAAACCTTAGTCTCTGTTTCTCACTGCCAACTCTGTAACTGTGAATGCTGTTCCCTGCTCTAAATGGGATGAACCCTTTAGCAGATGGAAGACCGAGGTCACATGGTACCATGCCAGTCCTGTGACTAAACAAAACTAATAACAGATCTCACATTGGCGCCAGGGAGGAGAGGGCATGATCTCCAAAAGCGGAAGGAGGCCTCTGTGGTCTCAGCTGTAACACAGCCACGGAAGAGCCTAGCTTAGCTGTCTGCTTCCAAGTCTGCTCTTCAGAAAGGGCCAGCCATAACTTTCTGGAAGCAATTGCAAAGCTCCTTCCCCATCAGAGGTTTAATTTCTGCAGGCACTTAGGCAGAGGAGTGACAGTGAGGGAGTCAGTGCAGTGGGACTCTCTGGGGCTGGTAGCTGCCAGTGCAGTACAAACACAAGGCAACTGTTCTACCACTGAATTGTCACTACTCCAAATCAGATCTTTCAGTGGAAAAAAACTTTCATTGAAATCAGAATACCACCTCTCAAACAAGTCCTTAGCTACTGACACTTGAATACTCTTTTGTGAATAAGCAATCTCTTTATTGTCCAAATATAACCACGGCTCAGTTGTTCCTTTTTGAACACCCAAGAACATGAGCTGGAGCAAGTTAGAACAGCTCACTGACTGAGGTTTAATCACGTCAGACTGCAATTACTTAAATGAGGGGATCACACCGTTCTCCTTCTCGCAGCGGCATGTCGCAGCAATTAGTTCGGAGCTCAGAAAGGCCAGGACTGCTGCTACTAGCACCTCAGGGTTCTCAGCATTTTGTAGTGCTGCCATCAGTCCATCTGAGGGCCAGAACCCATGTAGAACCCCAAACCTATGCTGCTGTGCTTTGTTGCAGGCCCAAACTGACGCAGCTGTACCCTGCTTGGCAGATTTTGTCCCATTCACAGACAAAGAGGATCATTCTAAGATCTTCAGGCCTAATGTTTTCTAATCCTTCAGGCTGCCTCATTCTGCTAAACAGAGGACCAAGTCTGAAGGCAGCAACAATGCAGACGTTAGGAGCAGAGATCAGATACTCCATCCCCAGCAGCAGAGCAGAGCCAGAAGCCCATGACACAGAGAGATTATGTTTGCCATGCAACCAAGCCAGCACAGAGTTGGAAGCTCCAAAGCAGAGCACTACCTTTGAAAGGCAAAGGATATCATCTCCTTGGAGCCTATCATCCTTCAGCTGGAAACTTAGCTGCTCTGTCATTCAAAGGCTGCCAGCAATACACACAGTGTTGCCTGCCCCGCTCTCAGCCATATATACTCATCATCACCCAGCTGCCCAAGCCTGCTCCCCGAACTTGACCTTCAGGGCTGTGGAGTGGCCACATGTGCTATCCAAACCCAGAGTTCATCTTCCTAGCTGAAAATCTCCCACTGCAACAGCTTGAACCCCTGATTTTCTTAGCATCTACCTGCACACTACTGCTGCATCAGCCCTGTCCTGCAGTTGAGCCATTTCATTATCAAAGGATCATAGAGTCATTAATGTTGGAAAAGATCCTAAAATCATCTAGTCCAACCATCAACCCATCACCACCATGCCCACTAATCCATGTCACTAAGTGCCAGATCTCTTCTTTGCTTGAAAACCTCCAGGGACAGTGACTCCCCCATCTCTCTGGGCAGCCTGCTGCTGTGTCTCACCACAAAGGCAGTTCTGTCCATTTTTTCTAGTGAGGTATTACTATTATACCCTTTCTGGCATGATACAAGCATTTGGAGCATGCTCTAGTAGTAAAGCAGCAATCAATCTTTAGAAAATCCCACTGCTAATATTTCTGTATGCCTGATTTAAGTTGCTGCAAACATATGTAGCCAGTAAAAAAGAGCAGCCTGCTTTCCAGGGTGGCTCAGCTCCTCTATGGAAGTGCCTTTGCAAGATATGATTTACAAGGCTGTGCTGTAAAGCTTCTTAGCTGATGGCTCTGTAGTTTAGAAGGATAATCTAACCTTACAGGAATAGGAGTTTTGCAGAAGGACCACCTCAGAGGAGAAATATTTTATGCGAATATGCGCTGAAATTATATAAGGAGATTGTAACTGGACTATGAACTAGGGTTTGGAGTCCTATGGATTGTTTCTACTGAACAGACAGATTGATTAAGAAGAAAGGTGCTTGTATGTCATACCATTTATTCTCAACAACAGCAACAACAAAATTGCAAGCACTCTTCACAACACTGATTTAGCAGGGAAACTAATAGACATACAGTCTTGTTTCCAGCAGCACCTTCCAGTAAAACATGACCTCCCTCCTAGAGGATTTCATCTGCTTTGGAGGCCCATGTGTGAGGGGAGCAAAGCTTCTTTTGCCTCGGCACCAACCCCCTTTCCTGTGAGATGCTCCCCTCCCATAGATTTCCCAGAAATATATGTATTTATATTCACAGCTGCTATGAAACTGAGTCAGGACCTGAAAACAATGTAAAACTGTTTTCTAATTAAGTAAGAATTGGGAAAAATAGAGAAATCATTCATAAGTTCCATTTTGGGCCAACTCCAAATCAGAGGGGAAGGTAACAAAAATTATGGCTTGGGTGGGACATTTATTTCTTCTTAATAACAAGGTGCAGAGTCTGATGTTGGCTTTGTGATAAGGAAAGCTCAGCAAAATAACAAACTGATAAGTAACTGTACGCTACTGTACTTGCACACTCTTCAAAATTTTATTTATTCTAGTGAGTAGATAGAATATAATTTATTCTTCCCATGAGACAGAAAATGAGCAGAAGACAGACAGCAAGCTCTGTTCTTTTAATTCATTAATCTAGTAATCTATATTCCACATTTTTGCAAAGCAAATTTGTCCTGCATAGTAAAGACAGCCTGGCAAAGACATCACTTGAGTGTATGTGATTTTACTAATCTCCTTTCAGAAATCCTTGACCACTCTGCTTTTTTGCAGACATCAAAGCAGAGATCATGGCAGCTGTCTTTTTTCTTTTACTAGGCTGGAACTGAAACATCTCATGAGTATAAACTCTGAAATAGAGGTACCAATTTTGCAGATTCTGAGATCTTGTAGCCAATGGAAATTTGGCAGCTCAAGCAAGATCTGTATTTCAGATCTCTCTCAAAGCCTCATTTTTGGGTGTATAATGAGCAAATGCTTTATACACATCCTTTATTAATTTGGTCTTTTTTATTATTTTTACTTCCTTCAAGTCCCCTCTACAATCATGCCTCATAAAAGTGCTTATTTTCCCTTTGAAGACACCACTTGTCTGGGTATGCATTGAAAGCACTGCACATTTTCATATGTAGTCATCTAGGGAATATCTTCATGTAGATCGGTAGCTGATTATAATTAACCAGCTATTTCTAATATGTTGTGCTCAGTTCTTTAATCTTACTGCTTCACCTGTCTTCAGTTTAGTAGCAAACATAGAGAATAATGAACTTATTTTATAAGCCAAGGTGACTTCTCAATCAAGTAAGGCATTTCAGAGAGGCCACTCATATAGTCGGAGGAAGCTGTTCACAGTGTCAAAAGCTGAAATGGATGTGGGCTGCAACACTTGTCTACAGACAATAATTGATTCAAACTTCTGGGAGAAGAACTCCTTGAGAGTAGCCCTGCTAGGAAGGACTGTGGGGTTCTGGTTGATGAGAAACTGAACATGAGCCAGCAGTGTGTTCTTGCAGCCCAGAAGGCCAGCAGTATCCTGGGTTCCATCCAAAGAAAGGTGGCCAGCAGTGACAGGGAGGTGACTGTCCCCCTCTATTCTGCCCTCATGAGGCCCCAGCTGGAGTACTGTGTCCAAGTTTGGGGCCCCCAACACAGGGAAGACATGGAACTGCTGGAGAGGGTCCAGAGGAGGGCCACGAAGATGATCCAAGGGCTGGAGCACCTCTCCTATGAAGATAGGCTGAAGGAACTGGGCTTGTTCAGCCTGGAAAAGAGAAGGCTGGGGGAGACATCATTGCATTCAGCTTATTCCTAATCATATGCGTAATAGTTAAAAGGCTCACAAGGACTGGCCTTTTTCAGACCTCCCAGCCCATGGGTGAAGGCAGCACATGCATGTAAAGAGATAAAAAGTAACTCATATTGCAGTATACCTGGGTTATTCTGTTTTAAATAGCTCATCAGCATTCAGATATGGTAGGGCATATCTTTTCCATTAAAAAGATATGTTTTTTTGCTGTATCCCACACTGGGGCACCACAGCAGCAGGCGCTTCCTGTAGATCAAACTGGATAACAAAGTGGGATAGATTAGATTTAAAAGATTAAGCAAGAACTGAAAGAAAGAAAGGAAAAATTAAAGAGCCTAAAAGAAACAATGGTAACTTGGGCAAAGCAAGTACCTGAGGTATTTTTCGCTTTTTTCATATGGATGTGGAGATCAAAATGTGTCTCAGTTGATAGATTATTCCAAGTAATGATGGGAAGCGGCCAGAACACTTCAAAACTTTTGGAGAAGCTGAACTTCTTAAAGTCCTCCTGTCTTTACCCCCCTTCTTGTCTGTCATTCCTTTCCTTTCACTGCCATTCTTCTCCTTCCACATCATATTCAGCTTGAAGTATACATTTAGTCCCCAACTTCTGCTCATCAAATATGGAAAATGAGCAAATGTGTGCACTTTATTAGTCCCAGTTTGTATGAAGACACCTGCCCAATTTAGGAGTGCAAATCTCTTGTGGAAAGAGCTATGCTGGTATAAATCCACCTAAGGAAGAATTAGCATTAGCTACTTAGTATACGCAGTTTTAAATGAGAACACCATTCCTTATTTGGACAAAATTACTGCAGTGAAACAAAACTAAGGTGAGGAAGCCTATTTATTTCAATGGCATCGCTTACGTGAATAAGCTGCTAAATGTGAAAACAGTTGAGCTATCTGTTATTCAAAATTGAACTTCTTCCTTTTGCCTAAAAAGAGATGACTGTGAGTAGCAATCATATTCTCAAGTTGTCCTAATTTTTAAGATCTCATTGAAGTGTCCTTAAAAATAATATAATTTTTCAAAGAAAATCCACCAGTGCTCCTTCACAACTGGACAAACACCTGATCTAGTTCTAAATTAATACAGTAATATCCTACAGAACAGCTACATGTTCTTGTGTTCACAGAAGTCAGCACAATTCACTTAGAAACTGTATAACTGGAGTAAGTAAAAATATGTGTGCAGGTGGGGATCAAATTTAACTGGACTTCCACTGTTGTAAGAAATATTTATATTTCCAGAAGTATTGTAAGTGGTAGCTTATGACAAAAAAAATCACAATACCCATATGATGGACAATGCCACTGTATGTAAGACAAACCAAAGAGGAGGTACTGGCAAATTTCATGCCACTAATGAAAAAATTTCTAGTGTATCTCAGGGTATTTCTGCTAATTTAGAATGTAAGTTGTTTCAATTTAATGAATACAAAACTCTGTAATGTTACACACAAGCAGATACAGCGATATATATCAAGTTTCAGTATGTAAAGCGTGTTAGAATCATAGAATGGTTTGGGCTGGAAAAGACCTTAAACATCATCTAGCTCCAGCATATGTTCCATAAGGACATTTATCTTACAGAGTGCCCATCCTGTTTAGATTAGGTATCTGCTGTTTGATTTTTGAAAGATCATTTCAACAAAGTTGTAAAAGCTTCCTACCATTTGTTCACATAACATTTTGCTTCTCACCTGCAAATCCTGGGATCATTATTTATAGATAAGAGAACTCAGGATTATCGCACAGGAAAGTGAGAGTTCTTCATCTGTTCATAATTCATTCGAGTCCCACTGCTCGTTTTGGCAGTTCAACCGTTAGACACAGTCAGACAATAAAAGCTCACAGCACGGTGCATATCTGTAGAGTTTTGCTCTGTTTTTGCGGTCTAGGCAACAATATTCTGCTGTTAAGTAGGGGCAAAATCCCGTTCACCATGAAACATTGTTTTAGGAAAACTATGTGTATCACTTGCTGTTGAAACAAATATAAGCCGTATATAAGCAACGACAATCTGTTTTATCTCCAAAGATTTTTATTCTTACTTGTCTTCAGAATGCTGTTCAGATGTGAGATAATAAGCAAAACAAAATGCAATTTTTAGAAGATGAGATATATTCTACTTCTCATATATTTTATCCTTTTATCCTTGTAATCGTAGCTACAAGCCCAGAAGATAAATAACTACATTGATGGACACGCTGACTAGAAGCTGACAGAAGTTATTGGCTAACAGAAGTTACCACATCTGCGCAGAGGTTAGCATCACTCTGTGGTTCTGTGTATTCTCTGCTTCTCTGGTTCCTTTTCTAGCAAGGAATTTAGAGGGAAATGTGAACAGTTTGACCACATCTGCACCTCTTTCCAAGTAATTTCCATATCCCATCTCTAAAGAAAAACATCCTGTGTTTTAATCTTGACCCCCAGACAATTTTCTTCCAAGGGAAAGACCATGGTGCGTAGGCAGCTTTTCCAGTTCCCTCACTGATAAACATTGCAAGAGATTCCTGGAACCACCCAGCCTGACATGCACCACAAGACTCTGGAGACCTTGATCCAACCATCTCATTGACCTGAGGGATGATACTGGTTCTCAGTGCATGAGGCCTTGTGTGCTGCCATATATCCTTGAAAGATACAAAACACTTTAAACATGAAATGAGAAACATCACTTCAGTTTTTGCACATACTTTAAAGCACTCTAGAAATGTAGAATGCACAGGCAGGCTTTCAAAATGCATTGAACATTCATATGTAACTTTTCCCAGGGGGAAAGAGTTATCATTTTTGTTGGGACTTCTATCAAGCAAGATTAATCCCACTGTGATGTACTTAAATGTCAGGGAGAAAAAATCAATTTAGGCATTAGGGAGAACTCATTAATGACAGGTATAGTGAAGCACTGGTTGGATTGCCCACAGACATTGACTATCCATGCCTGGGAACCTTTGAAAAGCAAAAAAAGCTATTGCTAAGTCTAATGATGCCTTGGGGCAGGCAATCAGAATAGGCAATCTTTTGAGGTTACCTCCAAGATCTTCTATCTCTCAACTTACTATGAGGACTACCAGCAGAACAGGTCCTCTCAGCCTGGTTTAGGCACATCTCTTGCATCTGACAATGTGTGGTGGGCAGCAGCACAAAACAGACTGCAATAGCAATTGAGATGACCCACAGGATCCTGAAGCGGTCATGCAGAATGAGCTGCACCCAAATGAGCATGAGGCACAAGGTAGAGGGACGCACACAGTTAAGAGAAGAATCATTATGGGACACTCTTTCTCCTTTCTTGATATCAAAAAAGGAATAAAAGACTGTCTGTAGGCTTTGTAAGAAAGCCACTTACATGTTGTTAATAAACACACTTTCATTCTACACTTTCTGCACATTGCTGTGGACAACAGCTCTAGGCTTTGGGTCTTTTTACCACCAAATTCTTGCCGGCTTTATTCCAAAAGTACTGTAGAACTAAAAGGGAACAGCAGGGTGGGAGACATCTATTAGGACTGAAGAGCCAAATTGATGTGTCAGAAAAGCTTCATAGGATGCTGGTAATGAGTGGGAAGTCTTCACCATCCTGCGTGTTCTTCAAAACAGCGTCCAGAAAATGCTTATTGCATTCAAATATAATACTGAGGTTTTTAATTCAACATCTTTAGAAAAATTACAGGTGGCAACTGGTCACTATCATGTTGAGAATATTTAGTCCTCTTTATGAATTGAAAAACTGTGCATAGTTCTTGCTATCTATGTATTTACAGCCTGAACAGATACATTCCTTAACAGTCCAGTTGGTAATCTCAGCCAGGAGGTCAAGATTTGAAAGAACACTGAAAAATGAAATACTAGGCCAAGTGAGTATTACTGGAGGTTTTTGTCATTTCGACTCAAAGTATAATAACAGGGAACAAAAAGGCTGGAGTACATATCAAAGGGAATAAAAGAGAGAGGAAAAGATATAATGCCTTTTCTACTTACTGCTGCAAAAGAGAAACAGACAGGGAGAAATATCAAATTTACATTAGAATCATAGAGTCATAGAATTGCTCAGGTTGGGAAAGACCTTCAAGATCATCAAGTCCAACCTCAACCTAACCATACTACCGTAACTCTAACAACCCACTGCTAAATCATGTCCCTGAGCACCATATCCATCATTACCAAGACAAATAAACACTTTAGCAAACCCTGCAGAACTCAAAATGTTCTAATCCCATTTAGGCAACTAATGTCTAAAAGGATTACATATAAACACATTCAAGTTTGAATAGTGTTTGATTCAGAGTATGGCAGGCACAGAAGGGAATTTTCAGTTTCTTTTCCAAGGCAGGATTTCTGATCTCTCCAATGACTGATCCCAAGATAAAGGACTGGTCGAAGGAGGACCAGAGTTAGATTTTATGAAAAGTGATGGAATTTCTCAATGCCCACATCTTCAGTGACCAAGGCAGCAATACAGATGTGCTTTGAAAGTCTCATTTGTATATCAATAGCCAAAGAATGTGTCTTTTCCTTTTGCTACTTGTACCAGTAATTAAGCTTAAGAAGTGCCGAAAGTAAACATCTTTCAGTGTGCTTTATTCACCTTGGGAGGCCGGTAACCTTCCTATCTTCAAGGTCAGCACTCTCATTAGCTTTGCAGTGGCTTAGCTGTAGTGAATACTTCAACTTCACAAAGCCCTCTGAAACGGCAGCCGGTTACAGTACTTCAACACTTAAAAAGAGAAAGAAGAAAAAAAAGTTGATAGAAGTTGATCAATAATTACTCCTCCCATAGTAAGACTGCCATGAATTATTTTAGACTAGAGTACATTCGAAAGAAACACTTAGTTTTGCTGTGTTCCTTTTGAAGTTTCTAGAAGCTGTGCTGTCAAACAGAGTGGATTTACCAATTTTAGACTGAAAAAAGAAAGAGGGAACAAAACACCAGGGAAGCATAATACATTATTCCTCATAGACTAACTACCTGAATTTGTCAGTTGAACAAATAAGTAATATAGCTGTGTATTTTTGCTTCTAGGATTACAGTATTCTGTTTGAAGATGTGTGTGAGTATGCGCAGACCCTCTGCACTGCACTTGTGCTTATGCTGATTCAGCAGAGATTTCTGCATGGCTAGGCTACAAGACTTAAAATTCAATATAATGAAAAAGGGTATATCACTTCACAACAACATTTTAATAAGAGTTTTAGAATTAGGCTAATAAACCAAGCTCCTAATAAAAAGGAGAGAGACGAGAGGACAAAACTACAGTATATAGAAGTTGTATTTAAATTTACCATTTAATCTTGTGCTCAGTCGTTCTTTTATATGCTATAATAATATATTGGATCTTTCCTGTTACTATTTCGTGTACTTTCTTCACAGCAGTGATTACTGTCTGTCATTATATGTGCAAATACAAATTAATAGAGAAGTAGAGATTTTCTCCTTTTTTCTGTTTGAGTCTTAAGGCTTGCAGAGCCCACAGTATTCCCAAGACGACTTTTGACACCTCTTGCAGTAAGCATTACTATCAGAAAAGGCTCAGAAAATGGGGGATGGAGTTATCTCTTAAAGTCGGTCTAACTTTTGTAGGCAAAACCTATTAGTCTAGGGCATAAGAAAGAATTAGCATGTAACACTCACAAAGGAGTACGCAGGTGCTCCCATTTTTAAATGCAGTTCCATCATCAAGTGGAGCAGGAGGAATAACAGCCTAGAAGACAAGGAGCAGTTGTATGGGAGACACCTGAGTGTGTGTCCCTGAAGTTAGCTGCATGTTGTTGGACCATATCTCCATATCAGCCATGAAGAGCTCCAATATCCTCCTGGAACTGAAGAGAGATTCTCTGAACATGATTTCAAAAGATCCTTTGCTGAACTTATACTGGATAAATTTCAGCTCTAATTTAACTCTTTTTAGGGAAAACACAACTATGTCCCTGAAACACAGGGATGGGATTGTGGACATAGGGAATTTCCTCCTTAATGAGTCCCATGGGTTTTGTGGAAAGGACAGCTATGTAAACAAAAAGTGGAGCAAGAGCATTCCTTTTTAAAGTATCACAGAGAATTCATAGGAGATTCTACCAAGACAACAATTCCCTTCTTTCTGTTCTCCACTCTCCGCATATAAGCTCACAAGATGCATGGCACAGAATCCTGATAAAATTACATTGATTTGTTGTGTGCTAAGGTTTCCCAAATGCTAACCCACAAACTTGGGACAGAATTAGTTTCTTCTGCCAAAGCATTTAGTCTAAAAGCTGCTATAATTTAAAGAAGAAAATGTGAATTTGAAGGTTGCCCAGAAAAAGGATACATGGAAATATTTATTCCATTAATCAGAGAGATAACAATATGATGAAGTTATTCCAATAAAAACCTGTCAGTTGTGCAACCATATTTTCCCATCATGGAATCAGTAGAAAAATCCTCCCAGCTTGAAGTGGAACATCATGTAAGGAAATACAGAATGTTTAATTATAAAATTCCTCCTCTAGTGGTTGGTTGAAATTATTAAGGGATTTTTTTGAACTTCAGTTGTTTTCTTTGGCATTCAACCTGGATCTGGAGGTTTTATACTCCCTGATAAAAGTTGCTGTTGAAAACAGAGCAGAAATAATGAGGACTCAAGCACACAAGCTGTGGCAGGCTTTTTATTGTTCCAGTGAAAACTGAAAGGGAGAAGAAGGGAATATTTTATGAGTAATCCGCTTCTCATGTTTTGGAATAAAAAAATACTAGAAATGTGGTGGAAAACATCAGGAAAGATCACATTAGAACGGTGAAAGCTACACAGTGTTCTGTTCTGGGACACAAATGAAAAGTTCAGCTGGAAAGAAAGAAAACACTGCAGAATTTGAGTCTGATGTCCCAGTGTCTAAAAGCACAACTCAGTGTGTCTGCTTTAAGTACTGCCTGGTGTCTAAAGCCTGAGAGGTGCACGCAGCTCCCCAGAGCTATGCACACTTTTTCAGTGCCAAGCAATGGTCCACACACATGCACAAAACCTGGGAGACAATTGCAGCTTTGCTCCTGCAAGGACTCTGGATGAGCACCAGTCACGAATTTTCTGATTCTTGCTTTATCTCTGATGTCCTGACTGTGATCTTGCCTGTACTCCACCTTCATCACAAGGTTGGAGGATATACTTCCTCACTCTCTCCTGCTTAGCTCCATTTCCCAGCAGCATCTCCCCCAAATGGAAGTTAGTCCACTGTCCTGAGAAGAGGAACCACAGCTCAGAAATACCTCAGAAGCATTTCTTAGTCCCACCACATCTCTCAACAGCTACCTTTCAACAAGAGGAACCCTCCACCTTATAGGCCTCCTTGAGAGGCCTTCAGCATCTAACTCTTGCCTGGGCAGCAGCCAGAAATTCACTTTCTGAGTAATGGCTGCTCTTAGATCAGCCTCTTTCCTGCAGTCGGAAGCTCCTGGAGCCATGCTAGCAGATCCATTTCCTAGGAATAATGTTTTTTTTTTTTTTCTGCAGACAGATGGCTTTGTTGGAAGGTGGAGCACAGCTCAGTGACACTGAGCAGAGTGGTAGGAAGCAGCAGCTGTCCCTTCAGGAGCTTATGGCAAAAATAGTCAAAGACAGCAGTTCAGCAGCTTGGCTGTGTGAGCCATAACTCCATGGAGAGGGAACCAGTCACCTTTTAAGATTAAATCCATCTCTGCTTCATATTTCCTGCATATCCCTTGTTGAATACAAGGTGACAAAATCCACATGTTGAGTTCACAACATGTTTGAGAATAAGGAGATCATTAACTGGGTGCACATCCTGACAGTGCTTGTGAGGAACAGAGATATCACCCAGAGACGAATGGGAAGTCTATCCACACACCAGACTGCAGCCAGGGAAGGAGGAGTTCAGTGGTTTGTGCCTCCTGCAATTCTTCTGTTCACAGACATGGAGAAGAACACATGGAAAGGAGCACATGGAATAGGTCCAGAACAGAGCACTAGCAGGTCCTGGTGCCCTGTAATGACATCCAGTTATATCTTCATATTGCCTGTATTGGCTTCCACCAGAATCCTTCAGAAACACAAGGTTAGCCATCTCCATCAAGAACAAGTACAATAAGAGACTTTCTGCTTTGTGAGTTTTCCACTCTGTTAACCAAACCTATACAAAATAAAGCTGTAAACAAGTAGTTAAGTGTTTATTCTCCTCCTTGAATGTCAGCTTCCACCATAATTGCTCTTGCTACAAAGTCTGAGACTTAAAGAGGTGCTATTCACTGTGCACTGTAGAGGTCAATTCTGACCCTAAATGATTTTCTTACCACTTTGTTGAAACCACCACTCTTCAGTTCCCTTTACAGACTTGTGCTTTTATTGAAGACAAAGAAAACTCTCATTTTTAGAGTGACAACAGAACAATTTTTCACCCACTTTCTGTAGTATTAACCTGAGAAACTATTGACATCAATAATACTGAACGTCAAAATAGAAGAAAATCAAGCCCCAGTGGTTCACAAAGGATTTAAAAGGATCACTGGTTCAGAAAATGAATAACACCGCTTTCTGTGTCACCAAGTTTTGCCTTCCTGCCAGCAAGGCAAGATTCTTTTTCAAGTCTGTTTTTCAAAATGTCTGTAAAAGGTCAGTATGCTCTATGCTCAGCCATCTTCTAGTGTGGGCAAGTTAGTAGATACTATAGGTCAAGCAAAAGATGTAAGAGAAATTATTTTGTCTTCTAATCTACAACACTAAGAAAGGCCACTCAATTAAAATCCAACTCATGAGGTTCTGAACAACCTGTGGACCACCAAACATGCAATTCTTTGGTCTCATTTTTTGTGAGAAATCCTACTGATTGATATAATGTGCTTAAGCCAACACAGTTTGCTGGAACATTGTTTAAACGACTGTTCATATGTAGAAGTATTTCATGAGGGATAAAAGTGAGTTTTCTGGTTCACAGAGTGCATTTGAACTCTGCACTGAACTGCAGACTTCTCAATAAATACTGCCCAGAAACAGGAAAAATCCCAGCAGGTCCAGCGTGAGCAACACACTGTAACGAACCCAGAATTTCAGGAGCTGACATTAGTTATGTGTCTTGGGAAGTGCTGTCAGATAAATCATTCCAAATCTTTGGCCTCTAATCCCACATTTTGCTCCTTTCCAGTTATTACTTTTGTCCTTTGTTCGAATTCCCTGTAATAAAATCAAACAAACACGTCTTCTTCCTTATCAAAGCCAATAAATTTCATAGCCTCTCAGCTGCCATGTCACCACTTCATTTAACTTAATTCAACCAGTACTATACCATGTAAGAAATTTGTGACTACTAAAGTTGTCTGAAGTTTTCTATTGGAAGTGATATTTTAACTATGTGCTAAAAATCTGATCACAATTTTTTATCAGTTATAAAAAAATATTGTTCATAAGAATTTACCTTTAAAAAAACATATTAAATGAACTTCTAATCCATTCTAAACCATTCACTAACAACGCATTTTGGGTATTTAATTGATATTATTCATATTAAAATATCACTTCCACAACTTCCATTTCATATCATAATACAACTTGGCTACCTACTGGCAAATTGGAATCCCCTTAGGAACATGAAACTTTCAGCTCAGGGTACTGATACTAAAGCTTTTGGTTTCATCACATCTTTATAACTAAGCAGGCCAAATATACCTACAGCATGAGAACTATGCTCTGAAATCGTTTCTTGACATATCTTTTGGGGAATATTTTTAACCTTGATCGTAATCAATGATCTGTTTGTAGCATAGACCTGCAAACTAAAGTAGAAATTTGCAGACTTCTCTCTCTAGCAAGCCAGTTCATGAGAGACATAATGTAAAAGGAGATACATTCTAGCAGAACTGCAGTTTAATTTTTGGTGTCACACACAACTCAAAGAAATAAGTTCCCTTTGGTTTCTGTGTATTTAACACCAGAATTTAGCTATTAATGCACAGAGCAAAAAACTTTTATCTTCCAGGACTGTAATTATCCCAAAGAATACAAAAAAATACTCGAGCTACCACGTGTCTATGCCAAGAAACTATTAAAGTACTTTTAGCTCTACAAAAAGCACAGAACTAATTACATGGGTTTTTTTTCATGCTGGGGGGACTTCAGTAGTCAGTGTGCCAGGACAAAAAGCATCTACATCTATTCGTATATAAGCTTACTTGATTCTGCCAAAGTTGTGCAAAAGTAGCCAGTTGCTTAAGAATGAAAACAAGTAGTAAAAATAATAAAAAGAAAATCCTGCTCTAACAACAGAGAGGAATTAGCCTAACACATTTTTTTCCTTGACAGTGTTGAGCAGAAGTCATAAAACACAGACACATGAGTGTTCAGTCTGCAGCAAGGCTTCTAGGACAGTCACTAAGTCCAGTGGACTCCAGCAAGCGCTCCAAACTGGGCAGCCCCTGGGACTGTTCTTTGCAATACCCTGCAGCATCCCAGATCCCTGCACAGGACTGGTGGACGTGATGCAGGTTTCACATAAGATTTGCACATCTCTACAACAAGTGCTCAGCCAGGACAAAACAGTATGTTTAAAATAACACTAAATAATTGCACTTTCACAAAATTCTTACAAAATTCTGCTTGAACTATTTTGAGGTTAGACAAGCCATCCTTTGGGCTCTGCTGACTGCATTAATTAGACCTCTGCTGACTATACTGTAAACTTTAGAGACTTTGTGCTTATCTACAGATAGATTCCTATATGCAGATGTCTTAAGACCTGAACTGAATCCCAGTGTGAGTGCTTAGGTATAAAGTTTTGAGGCAAAGGAGTCCCATAATTAACTCAATTTATGCCACTGAGGCCACTGATAAAAGTAGAACTTACCGTTAATTACTGTGACTCTGAAAAGTGTTTTGAGAAGTTTTGAAGGTGTATAGAGAAATGCAGAACACTTGTTGCTCTTATTGTTGGGGAAAAAAGCTACAAATGTAAGAAAAGAAATGAAGATCCACGCCAAAAGTGAAGGATGCACCCCACCATTCTAAGGCAGCCATGTTAAGAAAATGAACCATGGTATGTTTTTTGTTTAAGACCAGTTATTAGAAAATGGACAGACTTCCCATCTTTTATGTCTGAGCTGTAAGAAGTGACCTGCATACACCTGAGCTCACCCCCTGAAATGGAGGGATTGTTGTTTGTCCTTGCTCCAGCTGCTTGAGGATTTGCAACCTCTCCCGTCCCTCCCTTCCAAATGCTGTCTGAGATGGTGATGACAAGTCAGACTTGCATCTTACATACTCTCTGCCTTACATCTTTCCTGACAAATCCAATTAAAGACCAAGCCCCAGCTTGTCTGTGAAACTCAAAATAAAAGGCTTCACTCTATTTGGGCAGGATCTGCAGCTGCTGTGGGTTAGGGTGCAAATCAGCCAGGAGGGCTAGCTTTTAGCCCTGGTGCCATTTCTGTTTACATGTGAAGTCTAGAGGGTGACTCCAGTGAAGCTAGCCCTTGCCTACTGCATATACATGCTTAGGGAAACAGAGCCCAGACATTCAGATCTGATCTGTCTGGCAGAAAGCATCCCATAAGAAGGATCGTTCTCTTCTGGGAATTTGCATCTCCTTTCCTTACACAAGTTGATCAAAGGAACCATGATTCACAGAAGATTTGTTCCACTGTAAATAGAACCAAAGCCACAACCACAGACATATTTGCTGTTTAGCAGTATGTAACCTATATACCCAGTCCCTCCTGACTTTTTGCAGCTATTAATCTATTACCATTCCATGTGTCTAACTCTATCCTGCTGATCTATAGAAAGAAAAAGGGTAGTTAAGTAACAACTAGATATTATAAAAGGCTCCCACTTCTCCTGCTTAATTCATCATTGGGATCGTGTATATTTGCATTGCCACAAGGTTTATGAAAATACAAGTGTTGGAACAAGACCTGCATGGCACACAAGATTTTCTGGTGGGCTTAAAAGATATCAAAGGATCAGTTCACATTTGTATAAGACGTAGGTCTAAGAAGTGGAAAAATGGTTGTGTAAGTGTTGATGGCTGGTGTAGGCGTGCTCTCATTTTACTACAAGCACTTTTTGTGCTGCTGTCTCATGAAAGTAAACATTTCCCCTCTTTTATTTGAAGGGCAGCTTTAAACAGCCAAGTATCTAAACAAACAAGAAACAAAGGAAGTTGTTACCACCTCAGCATTCCATAAATTGGACTGATTTGTAAGCAGACCTTACATTTCAATCACAGAATCCAAGGTGTGAAGCAGAAAATACTGCCAGGGCAGAGGCTCCAGCTCCATGCCTACAGCCATGGCACTGCTGCTGCCATTTTCTTACATAATACAGGAGCAGCAGAACAGTACTTGTAGAACATATGGAGAAGATATGGCCATGGGCCTACAAAAATCCTTTGGCTGGACTAGTAGACTACATTATACAGAGGTACACCTGATTTTGGAAGTGACTCCAACCAGGCATTGAGTAATACAGCATCCATCCTCTTTTTTTCTTTAGATTTTGTCATCATTAGTTCTTTAGAAAAAAAAGCAAAGACCACAATTAATCAGTATGCATTGGAAAGACACAACTAAGTAAAGCCTTTAGAGTATCAACAAGAAATCCAGGAAAGCATCACACTGAGTTTTAGGCAACATAAGGGCTATGGTAAAGTCTTCAAAACTGTGGAAGTCTGACAGTATGTAGACTGCTGCTTCAGAGTAGCAGATAATTGGCGTGGTGTTTTCTAATCAACATTTTTAAGCACATAGCTGAGTTCTTCAGGTAAGTTTTAATAGTTCTAGAATTTGTTGATTCCATTTTTCCATTCCATCTAGAATATCATCATCTTCAGATCTGCAGTGATTAAAAAAAAGTTAACAAAGCAAACCTTGCAAACATAGATTTGGTCTTGACAAAGATAGACCAATTTAGGCAGCTACCTGGGGCAGTATTTAATTAATTCACTCTGACAAGGGGGAAAAATGATGTGTCTGAATCTCACCACATATATATAAGGTTGTCATGGTGCTTCTACTCCCTGAAAACCAAATCTGGGAGAGGGATCTCATCCTGAATGTACTATCAGTCCCAACCTGCTTGGTTGTCATCGCTTTCAGACTCTGTCAATAGCTAGTAATAAGGAGATTTTGTAATTCTCCTTTCCATGTTTATGTAAAACATATTACTGATGTATATTATATAAAGGTTTATGCACTGAGGTTTATACCACTCCTTGACAGTTTCCAAAAAACATTTAATTCTCAACAGGTAAATGATGTGTTTATTGTCAATTATCAAGCTACTGATTAGATGTTGTCTCTAACGAATGTTTTGTCTGGCCAAATGCTTACTCTGTCTGATATGCCCCTGGGACATCAACATTTCTAACTTGTCTTGAAATCTACAGCTTTTTGGAAGGTGACTTAAAACTGTTGATCTGCTTGTTAGAAGACAACCATGGGAATACATTCAATTTTGAACGGATTCTCCAGAGAAAAGGGTGAAAACAGAAAGGAATGATCTCAGAAGGCATTCTGATCCAGCAAATGGGATCACAATGGCAGAGCTGCATGACCATCAATTGCTTTTTGGCTAATGGACTAGAGAACACCTTCAAGTTACTAATCAGTGCATCAGTAGCTGGAAACACGCCAGGCTGTCTTCTGTACGCTTACTTCAAATACACTAGGCACTAGTGAAAATTTTATGTGAAAATTTTATATTTTAGTATGACAGTCAGTTCATTTTGCTTTTTCTTATGTTTCAAAGCATTATCTATATGGCGCCTGACAGGTCACAGAGATTGTACTCACAACAGAGACTGTCAAATGGGAATGGGCTTTCCCATGTCACATTTCTCACTTGTACACTCTTCAACTTGGTACTAACTTTATGACAGAAAAAAAGATGTTGATATCCTTTGAATTCTAACTGGCAAAAAAATCCTGATGTTTGGATGTTTGTCCCCAGCTACTTGAAGTCCTAAGAACTATGATGAAGTGTTTGGGTGAGGAGCTTTAAGATTGATTTTCAAAATAGTATTTTGTTTCTCAATTGGTTGTATTTGCAGAGTTTTGAAACTTGAGACAAGTAATTCAAGTAATTGAAACATTTTCCCTGCAAAACCTGGAAACATTCTCCCTTCAATGTCATGTAATCATGTGAATACAAGATATGAGTTCACCAACTCATATCTTTGTTTTGTTTTCTGTTTTTTTTGTTGTTGTTGTTTGTTTTTGAAAGCTTCTAGCAGATTCTCTGTGAAAAACCTTCTCCCTGCTCCAAATCTCCTCACTCAATGGATACCTAACTAAAATTAGTATTGGTCAATGCTGCCATGAAACATTTGGAGTGTTCTGAGGACTCTTAACCCTTCCTTTTTTCAAAGCCCTTATGTATAGCTTAAATACAAGAAAAGCTTAACATACCTGCTATGTTTCCACCTCCAAAGTGTGGTTACTTCTTTTGTACCAAACTTTGTGTTCTGCTGCATGTAATAAAAGAGATATTCTTACTACAGTCTCTGGTAGAGCTTTTATTTTCTTTCTTGTTGCTTTTCTTAATTGAAATTAAAGAAGCCATAGCTGGCAAGAGTATGATTTGTTCCTTGTGCATCAAAATATAATGCCCTTCTAGATTATCTCAGCGGGGTGCACTATGACTGCAATGCACCAAAAACATTCTGAAAGTAAAAGTAAATAAACCATCTGGTTTCATGTTAAACAAAACAATGGAAAATTCCCATTAATATAAAATAGAGAGCTTGTAGAAAGTGTATGTTCCTTGTTCTTTGCCAAACTCCCCACTTGGTTTCCCACTGCTCAGCAGGAAAAGTAGCACTGTGCTGTTTTTTCCTAATCAGTCACCATGATATCAAAATGACTCTCTCTTTCCTACCATCAAAAAAAAAGTTACAAACAAACAGCTCAGAAAACTGGTAATATTACAGCTGTTCCTTGCCATTGCCTTCATATTAGGGCACATCTCTAACAACCACATAACAGCCTCAGTGCTACAGAATACATTGCACTAGCCTGAAATTATTACAATTTTTTTCCTGGTAAAAGAAATAATTTCATCTCCCACATCTGAAATCATTGTAATCACTGACTATGACCAATGAAATGATCATTTCAAGTTCAGCTATAAACCTTTGGTAACAGAAACACGCTGGTATATTCTATGTGCTTTCAAAGTGGACATCACAAACATAATTCAGGGTGGTTTTTTTTTACAAATAAAGAACAAAAACAATGATCTTTATCTCTTTTTCTGAATTCCTGTTTTGAGTATAGACAATACTTAGCCACAACAAATGACTGGATGGCTTTCAGTGTACCGTGTTTGACTCTATCTAAAGTGTGTAAGTATGCAGTTGTGACAGCAAACTACACCTGTCTAGAAGACGAAGTGCCTAAGGCAGAAGTTTAAAGGTTTCAAGACTTTCTTTTAATTCCTACCATTCTACCTGTGATTGTTTAGTTTCATAGAACCATGAAATCATAGAATATCCAAAGTTGGAAGAGATCCATATGGGTCATTAAGTCCAACTCCTGGCATAGGACAACCTAAAAATCAGACCGTATGTCTGAGGGCATTGTCCAGATGCTTCTTGAATTCTGGCTGCTTGGGGTCGTGACCACTGCCCTGGTGAGCCTGTTCCAGTGACTGACCATGCTCTGGTGAAGAACCTTTTCCTAATATCCAGCCTGAACCTCCCCTGTCACAGCTTCATGTCACTCCCTCGGTTTCTATCACTGGTCATCAGAGAGAGTACTCTCTTTTGTTAGTGCAGGAAATAGTGCAAACGTATCCCATCCTTTGAGGCATTAGAGGTCAGTTTGGATGGGGCTGTGGGTTGGAACTACATGAGCTTTGAGGTTCTTTTCAACTCAAGCTGTTTTATGATTCTACATGAAGCTTGTTCACTAAGAACCTAGTCTTGAATTGTCCAGCCAATGTACTGTCTTCAACAGGCTAAGACGAGAGATTAAAATGAAGCAGACTGCAAAATTGTTTTCTTTAGCACAGAAATCTCAAATTCGCAAGAAACATCCACTAGAATAATCAGTATTAACTGATTGTACATTGTACATTCTTCTCCTCAGCTGAACTCTGTACCTATCTTAATTTTTTATGTTTCACTGGTATCATTTTAAAAATAGCAGCAAATAAATAAATAATACAGTTCCTTTGAATTCTATTTCTGACACGAAGCAGTTTTACCATTCTGCTTTCTGAATGAGCAGATTTCTGATGCATTTTCTTTGTTCTGGTCTCTGAAGCACCCTTGATCCCTAGGGCAGGGATAAGAGGCTCCATGTTGTTATTACCTTTTGTTGTGTGGACTTTTGGCAGCTTGCAGATAGAACCAGCTACAGAGAAAAGTATTTGTCAGAGCACTGATCATCTCTCTCCACTGTACCATCTTGAACAAGCCCATTCAATTCCCCATGCTGCAGTGCACAGATTTGGACAAAGAAGAGAACCGTACCATGTTGTTACATGAGTATACATATTCCTGGCTTCAAATCTTCAGTAATGTCATAAATGTCATTCAGCAGCAGCCAACTAGTTCAATAAAGGCCAACTTAGCTACTGAAAAGGAAACACACTTACTGTGTGTTTGAGTTGGAAATGCAGAGAAGTATCAAACTCTCTTCAGGTGAAGAGGAAGATAATTTGCCTCAGCTGCTGTCTCTTTGTTGGGAGTTTATGTGCTCAGCATTTTCCAGTTTTTTGTTCTGTAACAGCATGAAATGTGTATGTACAGTTCAGCATCATGCACATATCTTTTGCGCTTTGTGGCTAAACATTACATGCAGCGGAATCAGTGAACTCTGAATAAAGTAAGATGCCATATGTATTCATTTTTCCTTTTCCTCTTTCTTGGTATTTAAATTGGCATACAGGTTCTCCCTGCACACTATTACTTTTGCTAATACAGTAGTAGTTACAGGCTCAGAATAGTAATTCTTCTATCTCCATATGCTTTTATAGGAAAATGTATTTTAAAAAAAAACAAATTCTGCCCTGAAGTTCTCCAAAGCCACTCTGTTCCTAACTGTCTCTTCAAAAAGATGGGCTTGGCAGTATGCTCTGGAGGCTAAAACTATTGGATACTTTGGACCAAAAAGCTTTTCTGCTTACAAGTTCCCGATGTATCTGGTAGTGCAGTGACCTGAATGTTCCCTTTGATGCTGGCCAGACCCTCGCTATTGCTTTATGTAAATTGTTCCCACCTGAGTTAGAGGAATCAGTTGCTAAACACTTGTTATTTTAAACCCCTATCAAAGTGTAGGGTATTTCACAGAAGAATAATAATCCATTAAGCTTGCAAGTACATGATGTCCATCATTCGTACTTTCTTCAGAATGACAAATATGAAGGGAACAGTTTCAAAGTAATAAGCGGAAAGGCTCATACCCTCCCTATTTCTTAATGTATCTATATATGTGTATTGGCAGACAAATGGATATGAGGAAAAGCTGCAGCCTTGCCCACACACAAATTAGATCCCTTATTGCTTGTTCAGTGAATCCCCAGGCTCAGTCACACAGGGGAAATACTAGGATGCCTTTCAGTACCCTGAGCCTAATTGTGTCCACATTCAGCCTTGAATTATTTCCACTGTTGCATACATAAATCAAATACAGCCACATATTGAACTATATTAGCAGGAGTATGGTCAGCAGGTCAAGGGAAATGATTATTCTCTTGCACTCAGCACATGTGCAGCTGCCTCTGGAGTACTGTGTTTTTGTTTCTGGTTCCCAGCACAGCGATAAGGACAACTCAAAGGCAGGCTACTGAAGATGAAAGATCTGGGGCACATGATGTACAGGGGAATGCTGAAGGAATGGCATTTGTTTTGGTTGGAGAGAAGGCTGCAGGGTAACAGGCAGTAACAGTCCTTCATTTCCTCCATGTCTGAAAGGGAGTTTACAAAGATGATGGAACCAGACTTAGAGTTGCAGAGTGGAAGGACAAGAAGGGGTGTAAACTGAAGTAAGAGAAATTCCTATTAGATATGGGACGAAAAATGCATAGAGCATAACTGGAACAGGCTTACCAGAGAAAGTGTGGAATCTCCATCCCTGGAGGTTCTCAGAACTCAGAGTTCTGAACAAATCTAATCTACCTTCAGACATAGCTGTGCTTTGAGCAGGAGTCTGAATCAGGTAACCTGCAAATCTCCCTTGCAGAATGTGTCTTCCCATGAGTCTCTGATTCTAAGAATTTCCCATGGAAATAGGCACACAGAGGCTCATTTGCCCATTCACTTTCAAAGCAACCACTGTGGCAGAGCATGAATATTGATGCATAGAGACAGAACAGAATTTCAGGGGTGCGATCTCTCACATGGCTCAGAAACCACTACTGTCAGTGTTAGACCTTGCTAGATACTAAAACTCTGTGAGTCAGCCATAACCATAATCTAATTTTGCTGTTACCATGCAAAATATCTGAAGTAACAGCAGAAGTCCTTAAAATTAATGAAGACAAGACAGAAGATTTAAAAAAAAAATAAAAATAAAAAGCTTTGCAGAACGCTCAGATATGAAGGCCAGAGAAATTCTGTCAGGAAGCAGCAAGATGTGGGGCTGGTCTTCAAAGCAAAGCCAGGAGCCAAAGGTGACTGCACATCAAATGGTGCCCTCACCAACCAGAGCACAGTCCTACAGCATCAGGGGGCACGGACAGCCCTGGACAAGGTGAGGAGATCAGTCAGATCCAGGTCCATCCAGGGACCATTGGGAGATGGGGGCAGAAATGGTACTGAAAATAAGGCTGTAGTAAAAGTCCAAGATTCAGCAAGGAGCTCAGAGTGATCAGGGCCATCAAAGCCTATTAGTGCACTCAGATCCCTGACAAATTCATGCAGTAAAGATACATTTTGCCCAAACCTACATAGCACATGCCTGTAGTTATCAAATCATGGTAAGAAAAAACTTGCTTTCTGACTTTGAAGACCATTTCCATTCTGAAGAGGAAACTGACTAAATGTGATTCAATTAACCTTTCCTACTACTTAATAGCACATCAAACTGTTGCATCTAGGTTTGCCAAGATTCCTAAATTCCTTAGAATTATAGAGTCATTAAAAAATAGAATAATTAAGGTTGGAAAAGATCTCTAAGATCATCTGGTCCAACTGTTCACCTACCACCAATATTGCCCACTAAACCATGTCACTGTGTACTACCTTCACCCTTTCCTTAAACATCACCAGGAACTGTGACTTTCCTGGGCAGTCTATTCCAGTCTGTTAGTATCATGTCTTCTGCACTGGTAGAGATATCTCACAAGTCAAATATTTTCACTTTCACAAACTCTTTGACATCCTGACTTTACTTTTTTCCATTCCAGTTTGTACATTGTGGTCACATCTCAAGGGAAATTGAAAATGCTGTCTGAGCCAGATTGATTTCAGAGAAGTACACATAGGATAAATCTGACCAGCTGTCAAAGAATTTTCAACTTATATTAGAATAACTTCACTAATGTTAAATAAGCTCCCTCAGAAATTGGAAGCCAATTTTTTTACTGAATAGCAATAGATTAAATGCTGAGCACCAGCTTTGGAACTGTTTGGAAATGTGACTCTTATAGTATTCCCTACACACGTCAAAAGAAATGTCACCTATGTTAAATGCATAATTCCTAGTTGTACAAAGTTCCTCCTCCCCCTCCGTATAATACATAGATTTGCATAATGATCGGGCACTCAAACCTGATCTTCCAATGCGCAAAGCACTTCTCACTTTTCATTGGCATCCCTGAAATTTGTGCATGTCATGAATTTTCATGAAACAGGTCTAAACTTCTATCTTTACGGACGGTTCCTTGATATTATGAAATCAGTGACATGATGTCATGAAAAAACAAAAATTTGTTGGTTTGAGACTATGCAGAACTCTTGCCATGAAAATAAAGCAATATTTCCCACCAAGTTATTGCCAATAAGGATGAACAGATGGGTAACAAGCTCAGAGCTGCTTGAAGTCTCTGCTTACATTTTAGCAACAGCCTTTGTATGATTTTCTTTTAGCAAAGCTCTCAAACTGAACCGTCTTCCATGCCCTCAGCAAATAGGAAAACTAGGTTGTCATTTCCTACTTCCTTGGAGCTCCACTCTGCTGATTGCTGTTATTGTTATTAGCACCCCATGGAGCTGCGTGACACACCACTGTTTTCCATCTCGAAGGCGGGTATAAGTACTGATCTAGGGAAGGGAGAAGTCTGCCTTCACAGTGGGAGCCGGTGCTCCTGCTGGGATTCTTCAGGTATCACCGGTGCACTGGTTCCAGAGTCCCCATGTCACAAACGCATGAGATCATTCATCAGCTGTCTGAAGCACCATGCCTCCATGCCATGCAGGATATTGCTGATGGCAAGGCAGGGCTTCCAGCTCCGATGATCCCAGCATCTGGCTGAAGCTGTGGCAGAAGCTCTGCCTCCATACAGAGCAATGTGTGCTGGTGCCACTGCTGCTTTTCTTTCTGGGCTCCCAGTGCAACGATGTGATATTCACTCACAAAAACACAGACAGCTGGCAGCAGTGTGGCACAAGTCAAGCTGGCCTTTAGTTGTTACATTTCTTATGAACTGAAATCACCATCTTTTATCACTCGTGCTTCCTTCAGGACATATACTAGCATACTGCTGTTTTTAGGTACTGGTATCCTTGATTCTTGGTATCTATATTTACTTGCAAGAACACTTGCATTTTCCTAAGATCAGAATCCAAGGATAAATGACTGCTGATGAGTGAATGAATCATTGCCCCCTCTAAACTGGTTTAAACAAGACAGCTCTTTTCAAAGGGAGATTTGTCCCTCTGTGAAGGCGCTCTACTCCTGCATCCAGACATTTTGCCCTACATACAAAGATGGGAGCTATTCTTAGACTTAATTCATCACAAAATACACAGTTATCTCAGTGTTACATAGTCTACTGAGTTTCTCTCCTGGTTCCTTAGAAATAGCTATGTCAAATTTAAGTATTTTTGCCATTACCTTAAAAATTTTGGCATATCCCTTGGAGAATTTTTTGTTGTTAACATCACGAACTTCCTGGAAAGCACAGGTGAAATCCACAAAAATCAAACTAAAGTATTATTATTTTTACTGTCCTCATAGTTTCATAGCAACTATGAAAGACCTTAAGTTCCTTTATTCCACCATCTCAAACCATAGCAGGATCACCTGTACCTGGATTATTCCTGATAAACAACTCTTTAACCTGTTCTTGGAGTTCTTCCAAGACAGAGATAGTCATAGAATCATGGAATCCTTAGAGTTGGAAGGGATCTTTAAAGGTCATCTAGTCCAACTCTCCTGCAATAACAAGGACACCTACAGCTAGATCAGGTTGCCCAGAGCCCCATCCAGTCTGACCTTCCAAGGGTCAAGGTCCCCAGAGATAGGGCTCCCACCATATCTCTGGGCAATCTGTTCCAGTGCCTCACCACCTGTAAATCTGTAGAAGATATATTCCTTATATCCAACTTAAATCTTCCCTCTTCAAGTTTGAAACCATTTCCCCTTGTCCTATCACCACAGACCCTGTTAAAGAGTTTGTCCCCTCTTTCTTACAGCTGCCCTTTAGTGAAAGGCCACTATCAGGTCACCTCAGAGCCTTCTCTTCTCCAGTCTGAACAGCCCCACCTTGCTCAACCTGTCCTTGTAGGAGAGGTGTTCCATCCCTGGGATCATTTTTGTGGCCCATCTCTGGACACACTCCAGCACGTCTCTGTCTCTCCTGTACTGAGGACTCCACATCTGGATGCAGTACTCCTGGAGAGGTCTCACCAGCACAAAGTAGAGGAGCAGGATCACCTCCCTTGACCTACTGGACACTCTTCTTCAGATGCAGCCCAGGATACGGTTGGCTTTCTGGACTGTGAGAGCAAAGACCATGACCTTCCCCAGGAAGCTCTTCCATCTCTCTTTACTATTCTTACTCCTAGAATACTTCCATGGTGTCTAACCTGAATATTCAGAGGTAATTTAAGCCCTTATATCTTGTTGCATATATGTATATATCATAGGGAACAAAATATTTCCTTGATCCTTACTAAAGCCCTTTTCTTATTTGAAGTCTAACACTCTTTTCCCTGTCATTTTTGCCCTGACAGTCCTCTTTTTTTTTTTTTTTTTTTTTGTCTAAATAACCCTTACAGTCTTCCCTCTCAGGTCATGTTTTCCAGACTTACGGATCTTTTTTGTCAGTCTCCTCCTAAATTTCTTCTTTTTCTCTTCCATAAGCTGAAAATCTCTACTCCTGCAAAAAACTTCACTAAGTAAAGAATAAGGATTACTTCTTATGTCTTGCAAGATGCATTTCATTTTCATCTGAATGATATGTATGAAATATTTAGGTATCATCTGTGTGTGCAAGCAAGTAGTAAAATATCAAGACACTCCACTGGATTTCTTTAGTTAGTCCTTTCTTAGCCACAGGTTTTTCCAGAATTCCGGTATTTGAATTATGAAAGAAAAACAGATGATGCCTTGGACAAATTCCAATAAGTGTAAGACAAATTATAGCACTCAGTGTTAATTCAATTGTCAGCAGTAATTCTAAAGCCAATGTTAAGGAGATACGAAGAGGTCTGAGTTACAAAGACACATCCATAGTTACAATTTTTGGTTTAAAACATATGAAATTTAAGTTTTAAAGGTGCCTATTATCTTTAGTGCCTGTTCTTTTCTGGCTTTGTGAGAGCAGTTCTGCTGGGAAAGTAGTAAATCATTGTGGCTCCAAATGAAATTTAGTGGATTCTTCACCTGGCCTAGGCCCTTTATTCCAGCTCATAAGAAGAGGAGTTACCTGAACACATCACTCTCATGTGACTAGAAAAATAAGCACTTAGGACCAGAAGAAATATTACTAATGGGACTAAATAACCAACAGTAATGACAAGAACTTTGGCAGCAGTTGAATGCAATCTGCAAAATGAATGCTACAGAAAGACATGTCCTCTACTACTTTTGCCTTTTGCCAACTTTTTAATTAAAAATATGAGTCATACTTCATGTAAACGTGCTTCCTAATTTTACTGACTCACTGGATTTGGTGTGAAGGAAAAGAAACCCATTATCTGAAAAGTTCACAGGCTTTCACATGTTGAACTAAGGCCTATGGGCTAAACTTGACAATGGATACTCTAACCCAAACATCTGATGGCAGGTCCTAGAAATGGGAATTCACATTATAAATTTTTGGACTGGATGATCTTGTAGGTCTTTTCCAACCTTGCTAATTCTATGATTTAAGTTCTTTATGAAAAGAGCTAAATGTTTATAAATGAGATTTAAAATCAAATGTCATTGCCTATAGCTAAACAGATTTTTAGAAAATTCTCCCCTTTTCTGCAGTTGGATCCTTGACTGAAAATCATGAGGCTGTAGTGACAGTGATCCAGTGACAGCTCACTACCACCTCCTAAGAATAAGCATCATTGCTTTTCAACTACTTAGGCAGTATTTACCAGGCAGTATTCTTTCAAATAAAAAACAAAGGAGGAGGAGTCCAAAAAGCAGGATGTCTGGAAGATGTTCCATCCTGCTGGAATTCTATAGGAAGGAGACTGCATTGATTACCATTCCCTGTTAAAGTTGTGCCACAGAGTAAGAAAATGAGGTACAGGAACACAAGTTATGCATATATATGTATATGAACAGGCAGAAATATAAGGAGGAAGATATTCATTACATATGATACATAATGGAGTATTCGTAGCCAGTTATATAGGCTCGTGATTGAAGTACTTTAATACAAAAAATCTCCTTAGTCCAACTCTCAAGAGAGCAAGTAATGCTCACCCAATGATAGTTCTACGCACACCAGTGCTAGTAGCAAGGACTCACACTCTCTTATTCCAGGTGCCTTTAATCTTTGATTTAAGAAAATGTCTTTCTTTAGTCTGAGAAAGCTATTCCCAGTTCTGGGGTGCAAACTACTCTCCACAGAAAAGAGTTTAAAAACATGTATTTTTTGTTAGTGTCAACCTAGAATCATTAGTTTAATGTAGCTCAGGCCCATGTGTCTCAACACAAACCAGTCCAACAATTAATCTAAGAGATTTCCATGTCACTTTGACTTTTCATCAGAGGTGAAGGACATGTACTTCTGTGTTGGAATCAAAAGAGATTTACCATGACATATACAGCTACATGATATCTTTCTGCTGTTCTGAAAATCTTCCAGCTAATTGTCAGCCATAAATGCTACTCCATCTTTCAAGTTATTCATTAGAGGATTTTAAATGCCAAACCTAAAACAGAATTTATGGAACTTTGATTTAGACTTTAAGCTGAGTTTTGGGGGTAGTCCCATGCTCTCCTATGCAGGAAAAGTGAACTGGTGTTTTTCTCAGAGTACAGAGTCAAAAGTGACTCTGAGAGATGCCGTTGCATGCTCTTCACAGAGACCTTTCAGTGATAAGGTAAAGATTCTTTTCCTGGGATACTGAAGCATGATAATCATTTGATGATATTGCATCTGTCTTCTCTCTAAGTGCAAAAATATCAGTAATGGATATAATTTTTTTAGAATAAGAAACTATAGTATTACATTCATAACTGGAATGCAAAATGTGTTCTGATAGACGTGTGTCTGTCCCCACATATTTTCAAGATATCTATTACAGTATTACTTCTGATTTCAATTGTGATCTCCTTTTATAAAATGACAGTCTTTTTTATGGTGGAAAAACAGATTATAAACCGATATGCAATCACCAGAAATAGCAGTTACAGCTTAGATAATTGGCTAAAGTACTGAAATTGTGAGAAAATATTATAGTACAGAGGAAGTAAAATTAGCTGCAGGATGGTAAATTTATTGTTAAGGAACTATATAGGGACTCAAGAAATTAATATTTTGAACTTGGCTTTGTTACAGACTTGATGTAACTTTCAGCAAACCATTTAATCTTTTCTGGTTACATTTCATTGGTAAAACAAAGATAATAATGTTTCCTTACTTCATAGGAGTATTAGTGAGGAATGCATGCTGGTGAATAAGATTATTATGTTACAGAGTGATATGGAAAATTCTTGAGGTAATTAAAAGAGAATTTGCATTTATTTTCTTCCTTTCAACTAATACTTAATAGTTCAGTTGTCAGCAACTGAATATTTATCAACACATGAGATAATGACCTAGGAACCAGATGAGAGAAAAAGCTTAAAATCCATATTCTGTCTTGGATTTTGCATACTCAATACTCAACAGTGTCTTAGCCAAGAAAACTGATGCAAAAAAAATGAGAAGTTTTTTAGTGAAGTCCTTTCTGCTTCTGAGGAAAGCACTGTCTTTTTCTGAACACTGTATTTGTAGGAAGTGCAAATCTGACGTGCAATTTTATTTGTCTGAGGTAACCTGACAAATGGCAGCACTTAAGGTATGTGTTGCTACCTGCACTTCCTGTCCTGCTGTATGTGCACTAAATGTAACCAGCTCTACTTGTTGAAGACCGTAAAAGAAAGGGTATTAGTGCAGGGATACTCTGAGCTGGAACTCCATGACACACTTTGGAAGACAAAGCACAGAATAGTGAAGGTAAAGATGAAGTATCCTGCAAAAATGCCTTTATCCTTAGCTAGGCCTGAACTGCTTGGTAATGAATGCAGTTCTTAACATCTACCAGAGCATCCAAGAGATGATGAAACTAACAGTTTCTTTATTTTGCAATGTTCAGTAGGCAAGATTCTATGTAGCTGCATATGTCATGAGAACTCACCTTTTTTTATTCCAGAAATGCCTTCTCCCCCTCCATCTGGTCTAATCTAACTTCCAACATTTGTAGAACATTCTGAATTGAATATAGTTTATTATTTTTGCCTTTTCTTTTCTTTTTCACATTTGAGGAATGTAGAAAGTGTTGACCAGAAATGGCATTTTGCAGTTCCTGAATTCTTACAGAGCCACATTCAGGATTTTTTATTTTGGAACTGAAGTGAGTGAAGTTCAATCAATAGGTAATGGTGAGAAGTGTGGTGGACAGTCTGCTTCTTAGCTCAATGAAATCTCTGCATGGTGGCAATTAACCTCTTATTTTCCATCTACTACTGTCGTGGAAAAAAAAAATCAGTAGAATATGAAAAATGCCATTAATAATGCAGGGCTTGCACTACGTTGTGTTCATATGTCCCAGAACCAGGAAAAATAATGCAGATTTCAATCCTCTCACAGATATGCTAACAGAATGCCTTCAAGAAAACATCTTTGTCAATAAATTTCATGGAAATGGCAAGAGATAAAAAAAAGGAATTTGTACAAGGAAATGGGATGAAGGCTATGGTAGCAGACATTGTAAAATTTAAGACTGGTAATTGATATATAATCTATGTTATTTTATTGAATGTCTAAATTAAAAGCTGACAGATTTTCACTTTGACTTCTTTGAATGGATTCACCAGAAGCTTGGCTCCTGAACCACCTCATACTAGGAAGTACCACATAGTTTTTGCTTTCCCCCATCTTTATTACTAATAGCAGGAAGCCTTCAGCAAACAGGTAGGTCCTCAAGCCTGCTTCAAAGGCAATCGCACTGACTAATCTCTTTTTGCTTCTCTGATAGAATCAATGGACAAGGAGATTTAGAAAAATACACAGAAAACATTCTACTACGTGTTGACAGTTACAGCAAGAAAAAGCTCAGCAGTGCAAACAGCCCAAAGAAAACAAGTTGACCCTAGCCCACTGTTTTTGTGATGCATCTGGTTTTTGTAATTGCAAGGAAAGGAGTAAAGCTTCTTTTAAAGTTGTAGGATTTTTCCATAAAGGAACGGCTTGTGTGTGCCGAGATGAAACTGCTCTTAACATCAGAGTAATTCTGTTCATCAGAGTTAAAAATCTTGCAGTAATCCAACTACTTCAGTACTAGGACTTGATTTCATGGAATACAGTTCTAGTCACAGCAAATTCTACCTGGAGTAACAAAACCAGTACTAACAGAGTGAGAGATCTGCTTCCGTATCAGGTGGATAAGGTTATTAAGCTCCATTTCATCCCTCCACAATGTTTGATTTCACACCGTGCGCAGTTCTTTCCAAGCTGTGCTGGCGACCAAATCAGGGCAGAATGCCGGAGGAGGCTCTTATCTGAAGCAGCCTCATTTCCTGAGGGATCAAAGTCTCTAGTGAATGAGGCAGGGTGCTGGAACACAAAATCTGATCTTTTGTTTTCTCTTTTTGCTTCCAGACTCCCCTCAATTGTTTTCTCTCTCTGTTTCTTCCGCAGAGCTCCTGTGTGATGTCAGACTCCCTTTCAGGTAAGTATTTTTTAGATGATCACTATGTTCTTGTTTTCTGACTATCTTTCTTGAGAGCTGGAGGCCTGACAAAAGTGCTAAGTGCTCCTTTCTAATGTCCCTGCCAACCTGTTTGGAAGAACTGCCTCAAAGACATTAAAACTTTATACTTTTTCAGACAAAGAAGAAAGGTTGTCAGTGTCATTCACCTTAGGTAGAGGACAGTACTTCTCTTTTATCCCATTCTTTGTAAAAAAAGTCTCTTTGTTTCCATTGAAAATTTCCAAACAAACAAAAAAAGCAGGAGGCCGACACCTTACACTTAGGCTATGACAGTCTCTGGAAATGAAAAGCTCAAGCAAGTGCTGATTATGCTGATCTAACTTCCTTATTCATTGGGGGACTCTTTCAGATGGCATTTTTGTGTTCTCTTCATGAAGCTGCCGTAAGTGTTTTATATCTTTTTGATCAAACACTCTGGGATCAGGTCACTCATTTCTATTTCATTCTCATATTAAAAATGTGAAATGTATGAATTTGTGTAAGTAAAATAGTTTGAAGTCTGCCTTTATACGACAGTATCATCTCAAGTGCTGTGGATGATTTACACTGATTCCAAATATATAGTTCAATACCAGTATTATTAGAAGGATTTAATCCATGAAATGTCAGTAAACCCACATATATTTTTACTAATAACTTGATTAAATCTCTTTCTGAAACATCTGGTGTTTAGACATGGTAATAACAGGATAGCAGATCTAACAGTGTTTAAGCATTGTAATTCCTGTGTTGCTGTTCTTAGTACATGAACCGTATTGACCTATCACGATAAAAATACCACACACCTAAACAGCACATTTCTCTGTGGAGGATGCCTAAACATTTTACGAACTATCCATCATTCTTCACTACAGACAAAAAGGATTTCTGGAATTGCCTCCAGCATTTGCTCAATGGCAGCAGCTCAAGTCAGTCTGAGTCAGGAAATAAAGAATATCATACTACTCAAAACAGGCAACATATTCAGGGTGAAATCAACAGAATCAAGACCCCAAGCCAGTCCTTGCAACCGCTATTTCAGCTTTTTCAGAAAAAGATATGGACTATTTCACATGTGAAATTATTTAGGACCACACTTTTTATCTGCCATTCGCATTCGCTGGCACAACAGCCTTCCTCTCATTTTGGAGTTAATTCCTGGGCTATATTATCACTCCTGGGTTGGAGAGTACTCAAAACTAATACCTGAATAAATGGCTGATGGAGTTGCACTGTTGTTTGTTTCATGGGAAGGACAGCAGGATCAGACTTGCACAGTCACCAGCACTGTGTACAAGACTCTGGATGGATGTTTTGCATGGATGTAAACAAAGACCTTGCTTGTTGGGATATGTTAAGAACACAAAATGAAATGACTTGTAAAAGCAACAAAGTTAGAATTTAAGAGTCTTAGTGATAACTCCTAAAGACTCTAAAATACTTGACAGATTCCATTATGTTAATATGTTTATGGGCAGATTTTATAATGCATGTGAGAAATGACTTTGCTAAGAATACACGTATGTAAGTTATTTCAGAGAAAAGGTAGCTTTATCTGAGTGCCTATGACCAAGCCATGGTGGTGACCTGCAGAACCTTACCTAATTTAACTAAGGAAAATCAGAGAAATAATTGCTAAAAGAAGAAGAAAACATGGCATTGTTTGCATTGTAGATATGATGAATTTGAACAGTGATAGTTTCAAGGAAGCTAGTTATGCAGTTAGCTAAATATAAACACTTGATTAAGGAAAATCGGTATTTTAGTGAAAGAGGACCTGGGATGTGGCATGCAATTTTAATGAAAAATCTATGAATTCATTTATGATTTCTTTTTTAAATTGCATTTTGTTAAAAATGATTTTCTGAGGACACCAAGGTAAAGAGCTATGGCATTTGTTTGTACACAAACAAGCCTCTGCAGATTTTTTTGTTAAATTCCTGCATGAGCTCACGTCTGAAAGTCGAATGAAAACCTACTAACAACACAGAAATATCTTTTTTTTTTCCAGATGAGAGAACATGGTGGGGTTTTTGTCTGAGACATCATATTTGTCGCCACATCAAATAATGGCGTCATTACAAAGCTTACTGAATCTGGATGACATATTACAAGATGTTATGGCGCTTGTTTGTGAAGGAGGATCTGTGCAACTTTTTATATTGTTTCTTTCTTAAAGTTACTTTAGTTTATTTCCCATTCAAATAAGCGAATGCCCTCCATAATCTATAAAACTTTGGTCCTGATTCTTCAAGACCTGAATCTTTATAGCATCAATCCACTTCATGGCTGACAGAAAGCAAGAGATGACACCACAGTCTTGTAATCTTTCCAGTTGCAGACCAGACTTTAATATGTCTCTGAGCTGATTTGTGCGATCTGATTTTGACTTCTGGAGAGTATTTTTTGACTTGAGGGTCACTGGAATGCAAAGCACTGCCATCACATCTCATAAACATCGGAAACTTGTGTTCTAACTTAGAATTGCCAAGAAGCTTATGATGTTCAGAGGGAGAAGGAGGACCTTGCTACTTAGAAGAATAAAAGAGTATTTTTTGAAACTCAAATGAAATCACCAGCTAAGCCAGGTAAGTGAGTTCAACTGCTAAGCTTGAGAGCAGATGTTGCATTTCGTTCCCCCTGCACAAACCAGCCCTCTCAACAGCAAACCCTCTACTCCGAGCCAGTTGAAATTGTGCACAGAAACAGTCTTTGAAGGGCATCAGTAGAACTTTCACAACAGAAAAACTCTTTATCTCAGATCTCCTCAGTTTGGAATTTAACTTCCATTGTTGGTTTCTTGGTGTACTGTGATATATTTTATTCCATTATACATTAAATTAGATAATTTGACATTAAGATGGTATCTTCATCTTTTTGTTTCTTAACATATCTCATTAGTTAAAGTATGAGGTATCTGCTTCTACCTCTATTTTACTTTCAATTCATCCTATTTTTGGCTATAGTCAGATGTGTTAAAAAATACTTGCTGTATTGCCAAAATATTTTCCTCTTGTTTCACCATAAATACTGTAGTCCAAGTCCTCACGTCCCAGTACATAGCCTTGGGAAACCAGTTAGATCCTGCCAGTTCTAGGAACTGGAATATTGTCTGCAAGTTGTAGAGTAACTTTAAAATACTCATACTACTACTTAACTAAAGGCTTCAAATACAGCAGCCAAATAAGTTAATATTTGCTAAAAGCCCACTGGCGTCTGAGAGATTTGTATGTGTTTTATGTTTTGCTTGTGTTCTGTTGAGTCACTGACCTCCGAGATGCGCTAGCCTAAGAGTTAATGTGCTGCCTACACCAAAGAAGAGGGTAGCTCATGTAGACACGTATTCACCATGTCTGCCCTTGCTCAACCTGAAAATCCCCTTCTGTAGAGACACAGAAAAAGTTCCTGGAAAAATAACTTTACAATGCTTAGCAGAGTCTTTCTACTCTTCCCAAACATCCTAGATTTTCTACCTTTCCTAGTGAAGGGATCATTTGAGCTTTACCACAAGCCTTCTGATCTAACTGGCTGTTTCAGGAAAGGTGATTAGGCAGGATCAGTCTCACATACAGACAGATTATTCAACAAGAAAATTGCTTGTATCTGAAAGAAGACAGAAAATAAGATGTTCTCATTCAGAATCAAATGGAGGTATATCCTGAAATACAGAGGCTCAAATTAGGATACTTTTTCTCCTTCTGTGCTCTGTTACTACCAAGAAACTTACCATGTCTTATAAATACCTCTTATGGTTAGAGAAGAAGAATCAGTCTGAGGAACCTGATATGACTGCAAGATCATTTTCATTGGCTTTGGAAACCACATTTTACAAAATAATAATAAGATTTTTTTTTTCTTTAGACAAAAGCATACCCAAGGACACTCCTGGGAAGGTAGGGTCAGCACAACACACTTTTACTGGATTTAGATTTTAAGTGCTTTGAACATGAATAAATGCTTATAAGAGTTAAGGATGATTATTACTGCACATTCACAAAAAAAAAGTCCCTTCTTTCTCAACAATACTAATAGCATCTGCAGTGCTGAGACTCATAAAGCATTACTGTTGGCTTTTAGGATGATTTATAGGACTATTGTAACAGAGAGAGGCATCTTAGCATAGCTCTGGGAGTCAGCAATTCCTCTCTTCTGATCTAGGCTCTGATACAAAATTTTCTTTATAGCCTTGAGCTGTTCACTTAATCTTTCTGCCTTGTATTCCACATCCATGAATTATGAAGTTACCATATTCACCTAACAGTAAGGAAAGGTCATTGTTTCTCTCCTCCAAAAATATTTCCCTTAGGACAAACCTCACCTCACAGTCACACGAGAGCTGGAATTTGTTCTATGGACTTTAAACCTTTGGGATTGGTTTAGAAGTTTGTCTGTTCTTGGTGATACAGAATTTCTCTCCCCCGAATTACTCACTGACAAGCTCAAAGCCTGAATCCTGGGTACAATACTATCTGGCCATAGCATAGACCTGAACAGGAATAGAGTGGATGTTTAGCGAGCTCTTGCTTCAAAGTAGAAGGAAGAGTACACTGAAAAAAACAATACAGATGTGGCTCGCAGTTTCGAAGACACCCTCACTGCCTAAATTCTAGATCTGTACTCTAGGGAGTATACTCCATCCACATTTTGCTAATCCTTAAAGAGTTGTTTCTTCTATTCCGTAATATTCCTAAGTTCCCATTTACTGTAGGAGTGGGACTGTGGTATCACAAAACTAACAACTTCTCAGCACTCATGGGATATCGACAGTTATGGGATGCTCCATAAACAACGCAACTGGGAGATCGAAATGGCAGTGTAGCTGGGATGGAGAATTTTATCATAGAGTTCATCACAATGAGAAAGACAGAGAAATTATCCTTAAACCAATGAGCAGCGAGGAACAGGGAAGTTTCCCTGAGCAGCTGTGAATTCCCATGCAAACACCCCCACATTACCTCCCCTATGTGGTATATCAAGTGCATCAGGACAGGAAAAGTTGCTGCCAGTATCAAAAAATCGCAGTGTCCTCTTCATTTGCACTGGCTAATGACATCGACCAAACAAAAAGGCTTAGACCACGCTAAAAGGAGAAGTGCCACTGCAATTTCTCCTCCCAAACTAATGCCACAATTACAGCTCTCTACAGTCTTTTTTCTTTTCTTTCTTTTTTTTTCCCAAGATTGAATGGTATTTTAAAAGATAAAGGGCACTGACTATAACTCTCTGTTGCAGAGCTGGAAATGAAAATTTGATTCGTAAATTCTACAAGTGTACTTAATCATAAAACAAAATTGCTCTCAAGGTTTTTGCATACTCTGACTAGTTCAAGCCTAAAAGGAGTAGAGACTTTAGCCTTCAGAACCTCTTGACTTATCCAGTCAGTAAAAGTTACATGCAACCTTTGGGTAGATTGGTGAATCTCAGACAAATGTTTATTTATGGGAGGGCACATTCTAACTCAAATTAACAATAAACGTTTCAAACATAGGACTACCAGATCTAGATCAGAGTTTCTTTAGGTTTTATATCTTGATAGAGGAAACATATGTTACTTTTAAATACTGTTTGATTTTTTTCCAATTTGATACAAAAAATATTCTCTATTATTCTCTTTATTATACTTATTTTGCTCATTCCTTAAGTTATGTTTATTTTTACAGTTTGAGAAATATTTATTTCCAATGTGTACTGTTGCCACCTAGTGTCAAAAAACAGCAGTGTATTTAAAGTTCCATTTTCATAAGGTTCGGGCATATATTTTTAAATGCCTCTACTAACATTGATTTCTTCAAGATCAGCTAGGAAACAATACTTGTGATTTCAAATCAGCCACCTAGCCATGGTACACCCTCTGGGAGCTAAGGTGGGAAGAGAAATTGCTCCTCAGTAACTGGAGTGAATAAAGGATCTCCTGCAGGTGATCACAGAGGGATTAAACATCACCTAACTGTGTATATTTACTACACAGACATTTACCTTTTAGAGTCCTTTGCTAGTCATCGGAAAGACGTGAGTCCTTTCAATTGATCTCATCCCGAAGTAAAGATGTAAAACAGGTAAAAACATTGATATGCCTTTAAATTGCCTATTTCCCCCCACTGAGTATATAAACAGCAATAGGTAGAAAGCTCATACAAGCACAAATATCACCCACAAGCATGTCTGAGTCCAACTCCTGGCTCCACACAGGACCACCCAAAATTCAAATCCTATGTCTGAGAGCACTGTCCAAAGGTTTATTGAACTCCAGCAGCTTGGGGCCTCTTCTAGTGCCTAGGATTGGGTGAAGATATTTACGATGGAAACGACTAAATGAAATGAGACAAATCCTACCTTAACTCACTCTCATGAGGTCTGAAAAAAATTTACAAACAGTCCAAACTGAGACTTGGCCTCTTGTTTAAGTAGTCCTGTTCTGAATATTCCTCATAAATGGTAATGAGATTTGGAGTTATGCACTCACTGAGGGCACGTAGTATCTTCTAAATCTTTTCTAATCACTCCAAGAGAGTGAGAACACTGGAGGAGCAAGGACAATTTGATTACATTATTGATTAAAGTGAAGATACAGCAAAGCTGCCAAGACAATCCCATTAGGTCTGGAACCCTGAAGCACAATTTAATCCAACAATTAATTATAACAGCAAATAACTAGAGGAAAGGGATACTGTTGTGGTATTTTCCTGTAATATTCAGAAAAAGAGCAGACAGGTTTTTTGTTTTTTTAAGCCAGCATTTTCATGGAACTGAACCCACATTAGAAGAAAATTTTTGGCATGCCATATTCCACTGGAATCTTGCCATTGCTTTCAGTGAGTTCAGAACTGCATTCTTCATGCTACTGCTGCTTACTCTATCAAGTAGCTAAAACTTATGGAGCACAATGGTACATGAAGGAGCACATGAGGTGAAAGCTTAAGCCAAAAGAGAGAGTGTCTTGGAAAAAGTAAGATTCAAGGAATGTGCAACTTTTTCTTCTCTTTTCATGATGTGCTCCTGCCTGGCTATTAATTGTACGCTCCCAGGTCTCAGGATTCCTGTGACTCTCTCGTATGTGTGTATATTTCTGTACCACTGTTACTGTGCTTCCATATGGAACAGCATGGCGCTTAGTTGCTGTGATTAACTATAAGGATTGGCTGAGAAGGTAAATGAAAAGGCATGCTTTCTGCTGAAGCAATTTTTTTTGTGAAATACTGCAAGCCATATTCTTCTCTGTCTTCTTCCAGATATTTGTGCTGATGTTGCTAAAAGGCGATTTCATCCAAGGAAAAGAAGATGCATGATAGATTATGCTGTGAAAGTATATAGCACTTGCCTAATGTGTTTCCATCCTCTGAACTCCATGCTTTAGTCACTGAAGTACTGCTGCCACTAGAATTCATCAGTCTATCCTTCCCTTCCACTCCCAACACTGCCAGTACTGGCCCCTTACATTCTTGCTGTGCTGGAAGCTGTGAAGGTTGTGCTATCATCTCTCTTGATGCTCAAAGTACACGCATATTACAAAATATTGTAAAAACAAAGCAAAAAACAAACAAACAAAAACAAAAACAAAAACAAAAACAAAGAAAAACCAGTTCAGTACTGCTACTGCACTAAGTTAAATGGATAGCCTCAAGTAAGGTTCAAACTGGTCTTGATTCATTAACTTTTCTGATACAAAAAGAAATTCTTCAGCCCAGTACAGACACACTTGAAAAATCCTCACTTAATCTCTTTATAATTAACCTGCTTGCTCACTTACTACTACATTTATATTGGTTACAATACGATTAAAAGGAGGTAAGCATTCAGTGGTCTTAGGTGATGAGAATAAGAACAGTGTGCTTTGTCCCTGTCTCCTTCACCCAGGGAAAAATTCCAGATTTCTAGATCTGTACCATAAGCAAATGTGGAGGTCATTCAGCTCCCTTACCATTCAAGAAGGCTGCTATATCAGAACACTCCAAGTACCTGGTGTTGCACCAGATCTCATGATAATCATACCATATTGCTACGCAGGGAAAAACTATGGGTAGAAACATCCTCACAGGAAAGGCACTGGACTTCAGGCAGTATTGTCAATGCTAGTTTACCTTCTATGATCCTGTAAACAGTACTTAGAAGTTGTTGTTCTAGAAGTGTGGGTGATGGAGCACTGGCATAGGTTGTCCAGAAAAGTTGTACAGTCTCCCTCCTGGAGATCTTCAAAAGCCACCTAGACATGATGCTGGACACAAAGCTCTGGATGTCTCTGCTTTAGCAGGGATTGGACCAGGCAGACCCAGAAATCCTCTCCAACCTTGGACAGTCTGTGACTCTGTGATACTCTGGCATGCAACTGCTGTAGGAGGCATGGGATGTGATTGATACTGAATTGACAAACCAATGGGAGCTATTTAAAAATATGTAAGTTAAATCATAGAATCATAGAATCATAGAATTAGCTAGGTTGGAAAAGACCTACAAGATCATCCAGTCCAACCATCCACCAACCACCAATAACCACACTAAACCATGTCTCTCAACACAATGTCTAAATGTTTCTTGAACACCTCCAGGGACAGTGACTCAACCACCTCCCTGGCAGCCCATTCCAGCGCCTGAACACTCTTTCAGAAAAGTAGTATTTCCTAATGTCCAGCCTAATTTTCCCCTGGTGCAACTTGAAGCCATTCCCCCTCGTCCTGTCACTAGTTACAAGAGAGAAGAGGCTGACCCTCAGCTCACTACAACCTCCCTTCAGGTAGTTACAGAGAGTAATAATGTCTCCCCGAGCCTCCTCTTCTCCAGAATAAACAATTGTAGCTCCCTCAGCTGCTCCTCATAAGGCCTGTGCTCCAGACCCCTCACCAGCTTCATCGCCCTCCTCTGAACACACTCCAGGGCCTCAATGTCTTTCTTGCAGTGAGGGGCCCAAAACTGGACACAGTACTCGAGGTGTGGCCTCACCAATGCTGAGTACAGAGGGACAATTACTTCCCTACTCCTACTGGCAATACTATTTCTGATGCAAGCCAGGATGCCACTGGCCTTCTTGGGCACCTGGGCACACTGCTGGCTCATGCTCAGCCGAGCGTCGACCAGCACCCCCGGTCCGTTTCCTCTACACAGTCTTCCAGCCACTCTGCCCCAAGCCTGTAGCTTTGCCTAGGGTTGTTGTGGCCAAAGTGGAGGACCCGGCACTTGGTCTTGTTGAACCTCATCCCACTGGCTTCAGCTCAGAGATCCAGCCTGTCCAGATCTCTCTGTAGGGCCTTGCTACCCCCAGGCAGATCAACACTTCCTGCCAGCTTGGTGTTGTCTGCAAACTTAGTGAGGGTGCTCTCAATGCCCTCATCCAGGTCATCAATAAAGATATTGAAGAGGACAGGCCCCAGCGCCGACCCCTGGGGAACACCACTCGTGACTGGTCGCCAGCTGGATTTAACTCCATTCACCACCACTCTCTGGGCCCAGCCCTCCAGCCAGCTCCTTACCCAGCACAGAGTGCAGCTGTCCAAGCCACGGGCTGCCAGCTTCTCCAAGAGAATACCGTGGGAGACAGTGTCTAAGGCTTTGCTGGAGTCTAGGTAGACCACATCAACAGCCTTTCCCTCATCCACCAGGAGGGTCACTCGATCATAGAAGGAGATCAGGTTGGTCAAGCAGGACCTGCCCTTCACAAACCCATGCTGGCTGGGCCCGATCCGCCGGTTGTCCTGCAAATGCTGCATGATCTTCCTCAAGACAATCTGCTCCATAAATCTTGTTGTCCCCACATCCATAAATGTTGGGATCAGTAACTTGGGGTTTCAACTGATGCTGGGTGCAGATATTTTGGCAAACAGCTTTTCCAGTGTGATAGAACCATAGTGTAATGGAATAATATAAATTGTATTCAAGAGATGATGCAGCTCCTACTTATTATTTTGCAGAATAAAAGTACCTTGGGGCCAGTCTTCACCCTGCCAAATTCTTATCAAAGTTACTGAGGCCGGTTCATCTCAGCAATATCACTTTATTCCAGTTAGGACTTACACTCTCTGACACAGGTAGTGTAAATGACATGCTCCTTCACAATTTTTTTTAATTTAATTAAATACATAAAATATCTGTGCTGAAAAATAGACACAGAAAATAGTATATGGCATGCATTTGCATTTTAGAACTGTCAGTAAGTTTAATCAGGAAATGATCTCTTTAATATAGATGAATACAGGAAAGTGATTAACTATTCAAATTTAGCAACAACAAATTTTAATATCTTCCAGACATGTAAATCAGAATGATGTGATAACTCTAATGATCGATAGGTAACCTCTGCATCCTCTCAAAGCTGTAGAATTAACATAAGGTTAGAGGTTAACAGCAGTAATTACTTACCAGTGCAATCACAATACATAGCACAAATTAAGTATGTACTTTTAAATGTACTGATCTATGTAAATGTGTTGAAGATCACCTAAAACAGAATCCTACAATGTGCCATTCTGTTGCCATTACTTAGGCAAACTTCCTTTCAGCCTCCTTTTGGCTTTTCCAAGTACATCACAGAAGTGGACATATGTAAGTCACAAAAGATAAAATACATGGCTGGCTCCAGATTATAGTTCCTTGTAAAAACCTACTGCAATAAAGAGTAATAAGGAGTGACTTCCCCTCTTACATTAAATTCTTCAGTTCTGGCCAAAATCATAGAATCATAGAATCATCAAGGTTAACCTACAAAACCTACAAGATCATCCAGTCCAACCGTCCACCTATCACCATTAGTTCTCTCTAAACCATGTCCCTCAACACAACGTCTAAACGTTCCTTGAACACCTCCAGGGTCAGAGACTCTACGACCTCTCTGGGCAGCCCATTCCAAATAAATGCTTACATGTAGACAATTAGAGACAGCACATCTTTCTGATTTACTTACTGCTCTTACACATGGCCTTGCATTCTGTTTTCTGAGAAGGATCCTTAGGAGCTCTCCTTCAGGTTGTCTTTTCTACCAAGTGCCATCACTGTAAAAGCAGCTGGAACATCAAGGGACTGCAGAGCGTCAGATCCGCACAACAGGAGATGTGCTCCACAGGATACTTTAAGAACTATATGCACCCAAAGCTCTCTTCAAGGGATACTGCTGATGTACACCAGAGAAGATCTGAGATACTTCTTTCATTACTCTGATGTAAAAGTATCCCATTTTGTCCTGAAATTAGTTTTCCAGGATGCCTCAGATAAAAATGTGAATGAAGCCACTCTGTACAATTTTATTATTACTGATAATAATAATTAGTAATAATAATAATTATAAGAGAGGTTGTGGAGTCACTGTGAGTATAGGTTTTCAAGAAAAGGGTAGTTGTTGCACTGAGGGACAGGGTTCAGTGGACATGGTGGTGATAAGCTGACAGCTGAACTAGATGATCTTAGTCTTTTCCAACCTTAATGATTCTATGATTCTGTTAGTATTTTCAAAGGACCCACAGGATGATTCAGGTGCTAAATACCTTATTTTCAAAAAGAAAAACAACAAAGCAACTGGAGAATAACCACATTCCAGGGAGACAATATTGGTCCAGGGGAGCCTTTCTCTCAGGTCAAAATTGGGAAGAGTGAAAGTCTCCACAGAACCCAGAAGCTAACTGAAAGAAGTTAGGCCACCAGCCCACAGTTGTCTACTGTGTGTGCGTATGAAAGTCCTTTGTTTTTTATTAAGAAGCAGTGTGGGATGTACAGTGCCTGAAACCTAGAAATTCAGAATAGGAAGAAAGAAACAGAAGAAAGCAAAGAAAAATGAGAATCAAAGAACCACGGCTGCTGCTCCTTTCTTGGAGCTTTAAAGCCATTTATTTTTCCTTTGTGTATGAACAGTTGATCAGTAAATGCTATGTTCATATAACTTGGGTGCTTGCACGAGAAAAATATGTAAGTGATCCTTGGCTCTAGATGATAGGATAACTATACATCTAGCTGCGCAAAGTTAGTCTAAATAGCATGCCTGATGTTATCAGCAGGACTATTCACTTTGTTGTTGGTACTTGTTGGCATAAATTTCCAATTTGAAAGGTACATTACTCACTTCCTGCTGCTTCTCTAGTCCAGTATGGGTGTTAATGAGTCATTTTATCTTAGTAGGCTTGTGAAATGATTTAATTATTTCAATATTGTTTGTCTTTCAAATAACAAATGAAGTCTACGTGTCTTCCAGCCCTATGCTCTGTAAAAAGAATTTTGCTGTGCACAAGACCTTTGACATTCTTATCCCTTTCCATAGATTTTACATCTAATATGCCATAATATCATAATCAAAATTTCCAGCAACCAAAAGAAGAAAAATAGAGTCAATAGCTCTAAACATTGCTGACAACTGGATAAAGTGACGGCCGAGGAGTCCTGCACTGTGCCCAAGGGCTATGCAGAAATCTATTTGTGACTCCAAATAAAATGTTGGTTTTGCTTCTTCATTCTTTCAAGGCAAAAAGAAAAAAAAGAAAAAAAAGAAACTAACCTAAGATTTTCCTAGACCTTTCATGACTGTTTCTAGTACTAGACTGGCTTTGAATTCAGCTATAAATTTACAGCTGCACTAGCATATATCTAATTTCTTTTCTCCTGTATAAACAAGCCTGATTCATTTCCTGTGAAATAAAGGTCAAAATCCTCCTTGACTCCCCTGAGGTTTGGATGGCACTTAAGAAAGGCTGTCACACAATGTGGTGTTCACATTAGTATAGTAAGCCAAGAACAAATAACCAAATGCAGTAAGTTAAACCCATAAAGCCTTACAGGGCAAATTCACAGTAACACTAAAAATCTAGCATTTCAGATTCTTCAGTGGGCAATTTGAATTTAGGGGCTATAATTAAATGGTGAACAAGACTGTGAATAAGGACCATAAATGTATATCGTGCTCCAATTTCACAAGTTATATTACTTTATAAGGCTTTCTCTGTTTAGCACTACCAAAGGAACGTATTTACAACCACAGATTATTAGGACTACTAGTCATGAGGACTGCTAGTGTTGAGGTTTAGAATTACTGGTCATATATTAATTTCTGCTAGATTTCAGAATATTTAAATTACCTGCATTTGCAGCAAACTATATAGCAATCAACCTTCAGGTTTTACTTTTATTGACTAGAGTCACTGATCTTCACATCTTTCCGGGAAGGGCTAAAATTATTCTGAAATTCATCACTGTAATATGCTACCAGCTATGGATTTTGTCAGCTTGTTTTCTGCTTCATCTCTGGGTCAGGCTGGTAATCCATTGGTGTCACTCTCTTTCAGCAAAACTGCAAATCACTCTAACAGAAACAAGTGACAATATGTAAATTATAACCACCATTTATTTCTCATAAAAGTCTAATAGGAGGGTTTACACGTGCACAAGGACTAGGAGAAATAAAACACAAAACCAACTAATTGAGAGCTGCTATGAGGAGGTGATGAACTTTAAATATGATAGTGACTCCCTCCAGCTACATCCAGAAACAGCCTTGAGCTCAAGAATGAACAGTGTTTTTGAAGATAAAGCCATCATAACTCAGAAAGGAGAGAATGAATAATAGAAGGATTCAGAGGCATAATAGGACACCTGAAAGGGATGAAAGCATAAACCGTATCCATCTATCTGTCACTGTTAATGGCAGCAATAACACATCTCAAGGAAAGAAGCCATTAAAAACCAATTTGATACACAAAGAGTCTCTGATGACTCAGTGCCCCAAAGCCACCAAAACATCATTTCTTGTCAAAAAGTCACATAATTTTCTTCTTGTTTTAAATCTTAGAATGAGGTAATAAACATAACCCAGGGCACTAACTACCTTTGTAATAAAAAATGAGCATCAGGACAAAGCATGCATCCCACAGAAGCAGACACACTTGCCAGCAGAATTTACAGTGCTCCAGTGTTCAACATCTGATGATCCCCAAACCCTAATTCTCTTGTCTACCTCTATAGAAGTAACTGTTTTTATCTCAGACACTCTGTTCCTCCTTTTTCTAGATTACTCCCCTCATTTACCTTGTCAAAACTGCAAGAACATAATACTTGATGGAAATGGAAAACTATGAAAATCTAAAGAAATTAAGCCATTCAGTTTAACATGCAAAATTTCCCAGGGAATATCTCCAGTAAGAATGGAAGAATCTCTAGTTCTCAAAAAAACCATAGGTATAGAACCAAAGTAGTTGTAGTAAGAAATTGTTTAGCTCAATTTAGAAATAAATCCGTAGTCTGTTTGTGTCTGTGGAAAGACACAATTTTATGGGTTTTGAAACAAAATTTTTTTGTATAATACTTTTTTCTCCTTCTTTACCATGCACATGCATTTCATTTCAGAAAGTAAACTTGAGGCAGGACATTTATGAAACTAGAACCTCATTTCATCAACACCTGTATGCTAAAACACAATAAGTGAATGCTTGTGTAAAAGAAGAACACATTTAGTCTTACCTTGAATTACTCTAAGTTTGAATTCTGCATTTCATGTAGATGAAATACTTAGTTTAAAATGTTTGTTGGCTTTCATTACATCTGTTGATAAAGCAGACAGTCAGATTCTGCTCTCACACCACCACAAATAAGGCAATGTAAGTTGACTACCACAATTATTACTTAGGGGTGCAAGCACAAGCAGAGTAAAACTCATTAATTTTCCTTCTATAAAATGCTTTCCTTTTTATTCCCTGAATGGTCCTGTTTTTCCAAATAATGTTATTGTTCTATGGGATAAATCTTCTGCTATTGAGATTAAGACATCTCACAGCATTATTAATTTAGTTTGCATGCTTTTTTTTTTTTAGGTTTTTTTTTAATGCAACTCTATTAAACCATGATTATTTCACAGACAAATTTCTAGATATAAGTGTAATGTGGACAGTATTTTAATTATGACTAAAACGAGATCTGCAATGAATTTCATTCTGTTTTTCAGAATACATTTCCAAGGTCATTTTTTATTCTTAGCATATCTTTCCCATTCCTAGAGAGCCCCCCAGATTCTGATTGTCTACCATTTTCCTATTGTCTACCAGTTACCTACTAAGCATACATTCCAGCTCACTAACATGTGACTTCCAGATTTTTCTATCAGAAGTTGAAGTTTTGTTTATAAGCTTTAATTTCTTCTTCCTATTTTTCTTTTTTAGTTAGTGTTGCAGTTTGAAGAGTTAATCACACGATAACCCTCTCCGCTCTCAGGAGAAGGATGTGGGGGAAGGAAGAGGGAAAAAACCCAACTGAGATAGGAGAAACTAATTTATTAAAATGAATGTGAGATAATACGGAATAATTAAGAGTAATAATTCAAAACAAACCAAAAATAAAACCAGAGGAGAGAGAGAGTGAGTCTGAGTCTTTGTAGGCAAGCCCTCCAAAACACAACTCCTGAAAAAGTCAAAAGAGCTCTTCCCCCATTATCCAGAATCGGAAATCACATGGAGGCTCTTAGGAAATGCAGTACATCCCAGTGTATCTTCTTCCTGGAGAACAGAACTCATGCGAGGCTGCTAGGGAAACCAGGAAACACAGCTCACAGTGCACTGTGCCTCTGCACCCAAACAGCCTGTTGCATGATGTCTTCATTTGGAATACTGATAAAACCAGGACAATTAGACATAGCATTTGCGCTTTTACTATATTTCCCCAATCCTCCACGTCTTTTCAACTTAATTGCTAGTATGTTTGAGACTGCTTACTGTTTGTGCAAATCTATTGATCAGTCAGGTTCAGCCAAACTGATGCACATCTAATTTCTCTACAAACTCCCTAGCTTTCTTTCTCCCTTTAGCCTTTTCCTCTCCTCCTCTGGAAATAAACCCTTTGCAGCTAGCAGTTCTGTTAGCCGTCTCCTTTAATTGAACATTGAATCACCAGTGCATATCACGTTGTAGAACAGTAAAGCACTATTTTTTTTAGCCTTCCTCTTACCTCTACTAGTTCTCACTCAGTTCCCTTCAGCCAGATTCAATTGTATGACAAAGCATCTCCTGTATAATGATTAAGATTCTATTTAAAATTAATTAGATATCTGTGTTCCAATTCTTCCTATGGGAAAATCTGAAAGAGAAGAAAAGAAGGGAGAACCTCTGTTCTATACAGGTTAGATATATTTACATTTCTAGATTAATTTTATGTCTATTTTAATCATTTTAGCATTGTCTTCAGGTTTGATTTGTGTCCTCTCTTAGCTGTATACCCCTAGTTTTTGCAGCAGCAGTCACTTTCATTTATGAACACATTTGAAACCACTAATCTAAAAGAAACCATTGGTTCTGTAGATGCATACAAATATGGAGCTGATAACTTACCAGTACAGCAAGTCTCCTCCTAAAACTTCATTTAGCTTTGTTTATTTTGTATTTCTGAATAAAGGCTTCATGTAGAATTTTAAGAAATCCCTCACCATCCTTCTTTAGCACAAAAGTAATGATCTTCAATTCATAAATCATTTCTTACCAATTCCTATAGCTTGAACAACTACACAAATCTATCCCATACAGAAATTTCCTAGTTTATTTCCTCTCTTACTTATCTCAATTATATAAACAAAGCTTATATCTGAAAAATGAAAATTTCTTTTCTAAATCTGTTTTGATCTCAGATTTTGCCCACTGTGAATGACTTAGCTGCAGTATCCAACCTGTCATTGATCAAATGGTGTAATTTCTGCTGGTGTCCCAGTGCTTTCAATTAAAGATTCGTCTCAAGATATGGTACATGCTGTTTTTCAGATTGTTTCTCTGGAGTTCAACTAAAATCATGTTCTTCATTGTGACACTGAAACTTTTATTTCTCCCTTAGTGTTATTTCCTAGTGAACTGCTACCATTTTTTTCCTAAGAATAATTATTAGTTTTCAAAATACTTTGCCCTACATGATATAGTGTTTCTTCCAATCAAAATATTTTTACAATTAGCTGTGAATTACTACATAATAAAACATCCTTTATGCTACTATTTGACACTCAACATTGATTGGTGAATCTCTGCTAAAAAATAATCAACATTTGAATGTAATTATTAGTAACTTGCTGAAAAAATCCCTATATGTGAATTCACTTGTTCACCAAGCTTACATGAAATGTTTCTTACTGGGGAGCTGGGAAATGAGGGGGAGGCCAGAGACAAAAAGGCAGGCTCACAGGCAATGGCCAGGACCAACCAGATCATTGGGTCCATGGTCAGGCCAGGCTGCTTCTCACAGCACTGACCCCTGTTCCCAGAGGGAAAGGGGCTGCCCAGGGCTACATCACCCTGAGCTGGTCCTGAGACCCAGCAGGCAAACCTCCAGGGAGGGGGATGGTCTTTTACGTACCTAGACTCATCCTTATATATTTACTTTCTCATAATTTAGGGAGAATAGTGAAGACAATTACCTCTTGTTTTGGCAGTGCTGGTGGCAAATATTTGGAAAAAAAACTGATGCCAGCCACAAAAGAGAGCTCAGGATAACTTCGTAATACACTGGAAATCACACATTAAATAAGAGTCAGGACAAATAGGCTTTTGTCCAAGCTTTGCTATTTTTTTTTTTACCAGTTGGAAGCTTTCCTGAAAAATGAAATTATAAGTAACTGGCTCCTTGGAAAAACTGTAACTGCTTGGATTATGTGTTCTTCTCTAGTTTTGGCTTACCTATAAAATGCTATGACTTCTGCTTTCATTACCATTTTAAGCTCCCTTCTGCTGTCTAATGATGTTATTGCATTCACAACACTTTACTCTTTCCTTTCTTTTTAGCATTAAATGTTACTAAGTAACTGAATTGGGCTCTGGTGTTATTTGGCACAACTATTCTGTTCTTTGAAATGTGTATAGTGATTACTCAGCAAATTGAAAATGATTCTCCCAAAGGCAAGAAAGCCATTTGCATCTACGACAACCCTCATACTCAGATGATTTCTCAGAAATATCAGAATCCATTAAACGTGATGCATATTTGCAAACCATGTTTCAAGTAACAAGAATGCAGATGAAAAACTGCTTCACCTTTTCCAGGAGGTTATTCTAAGCCATGCTCCGTTACACAATTTCTTTTGCTTTTCATCTTATCTCAGTTCTTACAAGCAAAATAACTTCGTATCAAAATACCTTGGCTTTCTATCAGTACAAGCTCATTAGAGAAAGAGTTTATTTAGATAATTCCCTTTTGCTGTGGCTTATTAGATAGAAGTCATAATTTAAGTAGTTTAACAGGAAATAAATGAGAGAGATGGAATTTGCCATCTTATTTAGTTCTCCTAAATTCCTGTTAATGTGAAGATGATCCAGAGGGCATCACCTATACAACTCACAAGGCCTGCTACCAACAACCAGGGTAACTACTCAAACTGTAAAACCTGAGAACATATGGATTTAATGCAATCTTCACTTTACATCCTTCTGAAATAATCAAAAGCAATTACAGTCAAGCTGCAGACCAGTTTATTCAATTTCCAGTACGAAAGGTTCAAACTGCTTTACTATTAATAAATCATAATAGAGAAGGCCCAGATGAGGACTGTGACACTAGAAAGGAAAAATTCACATAGAATTGTACGAAGAATGTCTGAAGCACAGCAGTGTCAAACATTACTAAGTTACTCAAGAATAAATTGCTCATTGCTGATTGGATTTGTCTTTACTGTCTCCAAGTTTCATTGTTATTTTTATGTTTGAAATCCCACCAAAATTAACAATATATTTTCTTTTATATATATTTTAACATAGACACTACACATATTTTAGGAGATTGGACTCTCAAGATAGAATCTGATTAACAATTTAACAATTATTCTTTAAAAAAGAAAATATTTATAAATCTGCTTGTTTGAAAATATATCAGCTTTATTTAGGGAAAAAAAAAAAAAGGCAGATGAATAGTATAAATAGTAGATAACTACCTTCTGTCAGGAGTATAGAGAGCTAAAATTACACGTCCAATAGAGAGGATGGATCAACACTATGGGCAATAAACACTACATCTTCTTGTCAAATTAGCACAAGATTTTGATACAGTTGGAACATATGCACATATAAATAAAATCTTTAAGTTATTACAAGTGACACTGTACTATTTTTTTTTACACATTGTTGCAGCTCTCTCTAATATACAGTTTATATAAATATACTGAAGCCATCAGTGAAAATACAGTAACAACTGGCTGAGTGGTGGGGAATATTCAGGAAATAGAGGAATTGTCATGGAAAACCTAGCTACTTATGTGTCTCAGCTATTCATGACTTCAATAAATTTGCAGTGCAAATCAAAAAGTGTGGCTAGCCAAGCTGGGGGGACATGTTTGTCCTTGCTCTTCTAGTATCCATAAGAGAGAAAAAAAAAAATGGTACAAGAAACACCTCACTGCAGCCTCTGCCTCCTCCTTTCACATTGTATCCTTCCTAAGGCATGAGGCATTTGGCTGGAGTACCAGCCCTTGGATGGGCTGGATAATTAAACGGTGTGAGTACCAGTTCTGTGGGTGCCACATGAAAGACATGGCTTGCAAATGGCTTGCATGTCCACACGTCCCTTAATTTCTCTGGCCCTCAAAGGCTCTGCACAGTAACACTGTTTACTGCTTGGGCAACATTTAACAAAATCCTTCTCCATGTTGAAGTGGCATCCAATGGGATTGGAAGGTGACAGGCTTCTATACAGCAAAGTTTATTTCTGTCTTTTTTCCTGTTCCTAGACTTGCTATAGTGACCATGGTGGCACTGACCTAGCAACTCTGAGACTAGGGCAGGACAAATACCAGAAGATGTCCCTTATCAACTTGCTTACTTTCTTTAAGAATATGGACAAGAGTATTCGAGTGTTTGTTGCACGTTCTGCCCTGGAAGCTTACTCTCTTTCAGTGCTTTAACTATGCCTCATCCTCAGCTAAATACAAGAGTACTTCACCATGTTTTTTGATCTGTATCACTCTGGGATTAGATGGACAGCTCATGATGTTCCGCTAGTCAAATCCCACCTGCAGTAAAAGATCAGGGCTATATGGTAACTGTGTACTTGTTTTACATTCACACTCCATACAACTCCTCAATAGGCATAGAGAAAGTAGGGAAAAAACCTGCAGGCAAAACGATTTTTCCCTAACACAAAGGAGTTCTCTAGATCAATATCCAAAGGAGCAAGAAAGGGTCTTTCATGGAGTACCACAAGTTACTGGAAGTTAAGACATATTTATGACAGAATTGTTCAGTCAAGGGAAGGATGACTGTAGGTGGACTCACCTGTCTTGCTAGCTATGTTAGGCTGAAGGCTGACAACAGCAGCCAGTGATACCAGCAAGAACCCAGGCTAGCTGAAATAAGTAAGGAAATAAGAGATGGGGGTTAGCAAGGCTGACAATTATGAGAGAGTGTGTGGCCCCAAAAACAGTTTATTGGCATAAAACTGCCAATATTATCTCACATTCTTATCCAGTATGAGGCTAGGAAACTCTTTCCAATGGTTGTATTGTGGCAAGCAGGCTGACAGTGTGGTCTTCCACAACATTAAACTGTGCCTTAGTGTTCAACTTAGGAAGATAAAAGCCTCTCCTTGTTGTCTCTGCTGAGTGCTTTGTTTCTTGGGCTATGTACTATTGGAGCTTATTAAAAGCAAAGTTTTTGCTGTGAAGAGGTATTTGTGACATACATTCACCACCTCAGAAGTGGTGGATGCCCTGGCCCTGGAGACAACCAAGGTCAGGCTGGACGGGGCTGTGAGCACCTGATCTGGCTGTAGGTGTCCCTGTTCATTGCAGGGGGGTTGGTGCGGATGGTCTTTAAGGGTCCCTTCCAACTCAAACCGTTCTGTGATTCTATGATGAGCTCCCAGAAGCTAGAAGCTGCACGGACTTGGCTTCCTAGGGGCTTCCTGCGGGCCTCCCGGCACAACACCCCGCCAGCACCACGCCCGCCGAGGCACTGGCAGGGCGCCGTGAGGCGGCCGCGACCCCGCCCCCTCAGCCCCTCTCGCCGGCAAAACATTGACACGTGCGCCCCGCTTCCCGCTCGCGCCCGGCCCCCGCCCGCCGCTGACGCCATCGCCCCATCCCACCAATGGAGGAGGGCGCTGCCGGGTAGCAACAAGCGCCGCGACCGGCGGCCAATCAGCGCGGCGCGGGGGCGGGGGCAGCGCGGCCCCATGTTACTTCCGTCAATAGTCCCGCGGCCTGCGTCCATCGCGCTGCGGGGAGTTTCGCTGCCGCTGACAGGTATGGGGCGGGCCGGCCGGCTGGCTGGCTGGCTGGCGGGGAGGGGGCTGTGTACGAAGTAGGCGGTAGGAGGCCGCTTGGGCTGTTTGTGAGAGTCTCGTGAGTCAGGGGGAGGCTTGGTGGTGGGTGTGGGCAGACGTGGTGTGAGGGGTTTGGGAGTGGATCTTGTGGAGCTGCGGTGGCATGGAACGGGGTGAGATGCGGAATGGGCCGATGCTGGGTATGAGGTTGAGGGTGGGGAGCCTGTCTGGGGGAGTGTAGTATGGGTGTACCAGGGGCTGCAGGAGGGTGAGAGGGTTGGGTTGAGCAAAGGACAGCAGCAGGGAAGAGGGGAAAAGCTTCAGGTAGGAAGCCTGATGAAGGGGAGGAGCATTTATCTATGCTTCTTGGAAAATGGGTACTGAACAGCCTGGGTATGCTTAAATAACCATATGGGGAAACAAGGGGTGGAATTGGGGTGCGAAGAGGAGAAGCTGAGGTGCTGAATCAGTGCTTTGCAGCACTTCAAGGCTTGATTTGAGGCAGCTATTCCATATAAAGAAACATGGTCTGGGGGTGAAGTCAAGTTGGACTCTGACCTCTGAGTCATAGAGGCTGATAGGGCTGGTTGCTGGAAGAACATCACCTGCATGTAGCGTGAGTGTGAAAGGCCAGTTCCTCCTGAAGGTTGAGCTCCTGAAAAGGTAATGTTAGGGCTGCAAGGGAGGGTATGCTGTTGGATTGCTAGGAAACATGAGAGCCTTGACTTGTCCCATCATAGAATGACTTGGGTTGAAAGGGACCTTAAGATCGTACGGTCTTGCTATTGAATAACAGGAATGGTTTGAGTCATAATTATATGTTCTGTAGTATAGGAATACATACACAGAAGAGACTTTCTCTAGTAGAGTGGCAGAGTAATAGGATGTCTTGCCACAGTCATGCATATCTTTGTAGTAGCATTTACTTTTGTGGTACATCGCCAACCTCCTATTAAACAGAGCTCCCTTACAAGAGGGTGGGTGGCTAGTGCAGTTAATCTCAGGCTGTACTAAGCCTGCCCTACACAGGCTTCTGTGCGATTCCTTCCATGCTTCTTTCTTGTGGCTCTTGTCTCCTCTGTCCTTTTTTGCCACCCAACTGAGGAAAAGTTGTATGATGCAAAGTAAAGAACCCTTGCTCTTATTTGGCTTCAGGAGTAAGTTAAATACAAGCAATGGCTTCTGTTAAGTCCCTGTTGCTAGATAATGGCAATAGAATCATCTAGGTTGGAAAAGATCTTCAATATTGTTAAGTCCAACTGTCAGCCTGACCTTTGGAGTCCTATTGCTAAACCATGTCCAGGTCAATAAGACCAGGTTACGCTCCCTTAATTCTTTTCTTTATGCAGCCTCATATTATTTTCTCCACAGTCATTGCTTTGGAAAGATTAACAAATTGCTCAGTATCAATAACAGAAGTCCTTTTGAGTGTTAAAGAACCCCAGCCTCTTATCCATGTGAGTACTGTTCTGGAATTGCTACTCAAGTAATATATACTCTTGGTTTGTGTGATAGTGAGACTATGTCTTGGACTAAGAATGTCTGTTTTTAGGGGGACAAATAAATAGGTCAACGTGTACCAGCCTCACAGAGTTGCTGACTTTCTGTAATCTTCCACAAATTTTTAAGTTTAAGGTAATCTGATCTTTTTAATAGCTTTTTACTTTTGACTGATACTGTACTGAACATACTAAACACTAGTGATAGGACGAGAGGTAACAGCTTTAATTTGTGCTGGGGAGGTTCAAGTTGGATATTGGGGGAAAAAATTTAGAGTGGTAATGCATTGGAGCAGGCTGGGAAGGGAAGTGGTGGAGTCACCATCTCTAGAGGTTTTTGAGAAAAATGGAAGTGTTGCACTAAGTGGCATGGTTTAGTGGTATGGTCGTGATAGGTGAATGGTTGGACTAGATGATCTTAGTGGTCTTTTCAACTGTTAACGATTCTATGTGGAAGAATTATCCATGTCTCCTTGAGATCTATCTTAAGTACAGTTTTTCAGGATTTCTGGAGCAGGCATTGGTGGTCTTGGTGGGTGTGCTTGTGGCTACTGCTACTTTGAAAGTGCTTAATGTCATTATTTAAAAGACAGATGATAGAGAAATTTTATTCTGTGTTGAAACCTTCCAAAGAAAGACCATCAGTTTTCCAAATCATCGTAAAGGTCTGGAAGATAGCCTAGTTAAGAGCATGTGTGTGCTGGAGCATGTTATTTAAGTGCCTGTATGGCTCCACAGGAGGAAGTTATACATAGTTTCAAATTATCATGCCACTGGTAAATGTGCTATCTTTTTCTGAAATTCAAGAACTTTCAATACATACTAACAAGGCTATTCTGTAAATTGTGATTGGCTTTGGATTCCTGCTACTGCCATCCTCTAGAACAAAGTTTTTGATGTTTTCTTGTGGTGTTTTCAGGAAACTTTTCCTTTATATTTATCTTACCTGTTAACTTGTAAGAATATGCATTCCACCTTGCTGCGAGCGTATCTTCTAAGTGTTTATTTCCTTTTCCCCACAGTTCTTTCTTTTTTCTTCAACCTATTATCTCTATAGTTCTGAATTCACCCTAGTTTTTAACTTTTTGGGACTGATGAGGTGTACCTAAATAATGTTTCTGACTTATAACAGAATTGCTGACTAGAAATAGTCCATGAGCTCTGTATCTCTAGACATAGTTCAAAATTCTGTTTGCTCTTCTGCTGTTTTCTTAGTCTCGTTCTGTTGTTTTTTACCTGTAAATATTTATTAAAAAAAATTTTTGCTTATGTTGCTGGGAGTTGAAATACTTCAAGCTATGCTATTTTGAAATGTACTCATGAACACCTGCTATTTAAATGGTTATTGTAAAGACAAAGTCTAAATGAGAGGCATTCTAAACAAGTGGAAGAAAAGCGGTTTATGATACATATTTCTTAGTAATCACCAACAAGATAGGGAAGAAACACATGAATAGAGTTTGTGGTGGTTGGAGGGAAGGATGTGGTAAGCTTTGGAAATGATTCCTGTCAGATTCAGAGGAAGGCTGAGATGCGAATAGCAAGAGGAATTTTATCAGTGCCAGGGGCTTGACAGCACACCTCATTTTGTGTGGTATGTTGTGGAATGTTTTTTTCTTTTTCTTTAATTAAAGAGAAAATGTCTCAGCTTGTATTTCATGAGGTTTTTTCATCCTTCTGTTTCTTCTCCTACCCTAACTAGCATGTTGGATAGATACTGGTCAAGAGTGTGAATGGATAAATAAATTCACAATGATGTTTGACTGATCTGGTCTAATATTTTTCAACTTGAAGAAATGCTAGAAAACGCATTGTTATTATGAATGAAGCATTGGTGTTTTCATATTTGAAACATCTGTTAACATCTGGTCAAAATAAAGAACAGTATGTATGCCATGAATGGGAAGAAGATGGCAGAAGGTAGCAAGCTCAGATTCTTTACAGTGTAGAAAAATGCCTTCTTCAAATTCTTAGCATTCATGTGTTAAAAGTGACCCTCTGTTTTGAAAAAGGGTGATGGAACTCTGTATTATGGTATACCTGTGCTGACTTGCATCTCTTTCTAGGAAATTCAGTAGTTAACAATTGATGTTATTCTGCCGTCTCCATTTGTCCTGAGTATCCAGGTGATAGCCTAGCTAGGGAGATAACCTCTTTTAAAACACTTTAATAACAAATCTGAAAATATTTGGAAAAATGAAAAATCATGTACTGAAACATCACTGTACACAGTGTAGTGCATCTTGGTATTTAGAGGGCTTACAGGAGAAAAAGAATAAGTGGAGAAACATTGATTTGAGCTAATTGGACTTGAACAACCATTTAATAGTCAGGTCTCAAAAATCAGTAGTTTGAGTCCTCTGTAATCTGCTCTGCCGTGGTTAGCCTTGTTTGTTATCACCTCTTTTCGTGGACTGCAGAAATTATTTTCCTTATCCTTGAAAGAACTATGAAGCCTACTTCAATCTAACAAAAGCTGAAGTACAAAAGGAATGAGGTTAGGGAATCAAAAGTGTACTTGGGAACTACTGAAACTGACAGCATGCTGTACAGAGAACTTTATTTCTACAATGTGATCCCACTACTGGTTTTTCAATGTTAGAGAACTGTTATAACAAACTTTGCAGTTTTTGTTAATAGTTAAATACTACCCCATCTTCTTGCTCCTCGTAGAGAAACCATGCCATTTTTGGGCCAAGACTGGAGATCTCCTGGATGGAGGTGGGTTAAAACAGAAGATGGATGGAAACGATTTGAACCTTTCGGACATGCGCTTCAGAGTGGGAACAGTCAGCTTAATGACATCAGTCACACTGTGTAAGTTATTTACTAATAACTCATGCAGAACCACAATTCTTATTTAATAGCAGGTGGGAAGGCAGCGATTGACTTAACTTGTGGTAGGTAACTTCCTCTCTGTGTGTGAAGCATACAGATGCAGCTGTGTGCTTTGTTTATCTATCTCCCCTCTGGAGACTGTCCATCTTTTTGTCACTATTTCATGAGTTGCTTTTGTTGGCAGCTGAACCTCATTCTATGTTGCGTGGTTGCGTTGTTCTTTTTTTCTTAAGATTAAAGCAATATCTATAAGTTGCAAATGCAGCAAGCATATTGAAATGTTACCTTGAAATGAATGAAACATTTCTGTTGATTGTGTGGTGGATCAGACCCATTTATGGTAGTCCTGTGATGCCTTTTTTCTAAAAGCATGACTCATGGTAGTTTTATGGCAGTCACCTAGCACTGTGTTTGTCCATATATGCCCCTGCAGAATGAGCGATAACCATATTAGGTAGATTGAGAGGGAAATAAAATAATTTTGATGGCAGATGCCCGCAGACTGGTGTGATAGAAATGGTTTTGTCCAAACAGATTCCTGCTTTGTGCCTTTGCCAAGAAGTAATTTTTAGGGATAACATTCTTGGTTATAAATTCCAGCTTAATGTGATCATAATGAGAAAAGGGAACATTCAGTGTTTTACTGTGAGTCCAGTAAATGATAGAGAAAGTGATCTGATCTAGTGGGAATTTACTGGCAAGCTAGAACTTGCTCTACTCATACACCTGTGTTTTCTAAATTTGTGAAATGAACCTCAAATGTAATCAAGCAGTGAAGAATTACTATTGAGCTTGTCTCACAGAATCACAAAGAGGTTGAGGGTGGAGGAGACCACCTGGGATCATCTAATCCAACCCTCCGTGCTTCAGGCAAGGTCACTGAGAGCGCATTGCCCAGGATCACATCCAGGTGGCTTTTGAATATCTCCAGAGCAGGAGACAAGACCGCAATGTCTCAAGCTAATGTTTCCTTCATGCCTTTACTTCTTGTGTTCATCTGTTACTGATGCCATTTGGGCTTTTTCCCCCCACACAGTCTGGCTGCTGTGGATACAAAAAACACAGTCTGGAAGAACTTTTACTAAATCTGAGAGGAAAAAGTTGCCTTAGATACATTCAGAAAATTTTTTTTCTTTCATAAGTCTTTTATTGGCAAATGAAGTCTAATTTTGATGGTTACTTGCACAGCTAATAAAGTCTTGTTTTTTTGTAGATTGCTTTAATGAATATTTGGCAAGTATGACATAAGTGATTCACATTTCTGTGAATATCATTGTAAAGGAAGAGTTTTGCTTTTCTGATCCTGATTGTTGATTTTTTTTGTCAGTGTGTGTATATATATATGTGTGTATACACATACACATGTGGAATATTTTCTTCAAAGAGCTAAATTAGACTTTACTGTTTCTTCAAGCAGAAATATTCAATTTTTTCCTTAGTTTTGAAGGATCTTACTGTTGAACTCTCTGGGAATTGTATTGCTAGAAACAGGTATAAATAAAGTGCTTGAGAAGGTATGAGATTCTTGAAGTTTGGGATTAAAAAAATATGAATATGAAGGGACTGGCTGTGAAATGCTCTGGATTAAAAAAAAATAAGTGTGATATCGGAGATGTTGCATAATTTGAATTTCTTAGGCTTGCTTGCCAACTTGTCAGAATCCCAAACTTGGGAACCACCCTAGTCTGCAACAGATGGCCTCATCTGTAGTAATTCCCCAGTTTTCCATCTTGCATGTCTCCTACTTAGCAAAGCCAAAGCGCACCATATTCCGTAGTCCTATTTCTTTGTCGCTTTGATAGATGCTGTTTAAAATGTATATTGTGCAAATCTAAACTGTGGTGTTCAAGTTAGTACTTCTTGGCATAACAGCACTGCTTGGGAATAGTAGTATTTTTCTACAACTTGAGAACTCTGGATCTGCAAGTTAACTTCTGTTGGTAAATGCTGATTAATGTCTATACAAAATCCAGAAGTCCTTTCCTACCTAAATTGTTCTGTAAGTCGTCTGGTTCAAAGACCCAACTCAAAGCAAGGACAGCTGAGATTGGATTGGGCTGGCAGGGTATTCATCTGTGGTTCTGGTATCTCTCATCTGATTCTCTAAGTGATCTGTGGTGTTCACAAAAGTTCTTCTAGCACTGGATAGGAGTCCTCGGATGTCTATCAGTGTCGGATGACTTTAGTATTTGACAAACATGTTGTAACATTGTTTGGTGCAGGCACTTAACTCAGGAATTGTCCAGATATAGAAACATTTAGATTATGTCTCCATAGGTAAATGCACAACATGAAGGCATTCCTTCTTTTGTGAGAAAAGCAAGGGGATGAAGAATAGCTGCTGTTTAGATAGCCCTGCAAAGTCTTCCAGCCCAGAAGGTTGTTAAAATAATATTATGAAGCTACATTTTTGAAAGAGATGAAATTCTGGCATGCTTTTTTTAATGTGGAGTATTGCAGTTTAAGCTATATGTAGGACACAGACATCTTTTTTTTTTAGAAGCCACAGAACAATTCATATGAAAAAGCTCTGTATCGAGACTTGAACATAATAGTGCTGGTTTATAGCTGTCCTTAGAATGCATTTAAATCCATTCAGGTGCAGTCATGTTATATATGGTGGGATGGTAACAACTGTTAATTTAAAGCCATCATACACATAATGGCATATGTAGCAGTTGATTCAGTTTCGTTGGTCTTTGTTTAGCTGTAGCTTGGTGGTTGGAGAGGCAGGAGTTGGTATTGGGAGTGGTGAAATGGCTTTGTTGCTGAACAGCCAGCACTTAACATTTCTTAAAGGAATGCAAAAAAAAAAAAGGCAAAAAGTTGCTGGAGACACGCCTGTAGTTCTGTCCCATTCTTTCTAATAGCTGTGGGACCCTTACTTTCTTTCCAATAAGAGTCTGGAAACACGTGAGCCCCTTACCCTTTGCCAAGAATAGCGATAGTTATGGATGCAAAGGGAAGGACTCCACAGAAAGCGAACGATGAATTCCTCGTTCACAGGGAGATGAAACCTCATATGAGAAAATCCTCAGACAGTCAAATTTTCATCTCTAAAATGACCTGAATTTCTGGAATGTCGTGGGTGAATTTGGATATCAGACTGACGTGCTTGAAATAGCCCTCTTTGCAATTCCTCGTGTTAATTGACTATTCTTATTAGGCTGCCTTGCTTGTTTGTCTGATACTAGAGGAAGTGTCTGGAAAGGAGAGAGCAGGCTTTAAATAACTTTGGATAGGTTACTGCTCTTAATTGCTTTCCAGGGGCTCTTTCTCTCCAGGAACAAACGTAGGAATTGTGCCAGATAAACCTTCCTGTTCTAACGATGGCCTTTCTCAATGCTTCCTGCCCTGCTTGGCCCATTGCACTGGGTCAGTGAGAATGAGTGTGTCTCTGTTCTGCCTGAACTATATGGTAGATCGTCAGCCTGGATCTCTATATCTCTATAGCTTGTATCTGATGTTAGGGTGATAAAGCCAGAGGCTTTGCCAGGAGTGCTGGGCTCTATTTCTGATTCTGCAACAACTTCTCACCTGATGTGGTGATGCAGTCAGTGCTAAAACTGAATTAGCTGTTTTAGTGAGCTTAGAGATTTCTGTTATGAAAGCTTTATTTGGGGGGGATGACAACAAAACAACACAGAGCCCCAAAAACTAAAAACAAACAAAAAAAACCTGGAAGGCTAGAACACTACATAATCCAAATAGGTTGCCAGTGTCAGTGTTCTACTTTTACTGGCTGCCAGTTTCTTTTCTCCAGACTCTTTCACTGTTTGACTAGATGTGATATGGGGCAATGTTGCATAAAATATTGAAATACTGGTGTCTATGCTTTAAAACCATTCAGATGTGAACTAAGCCCTCAGCTTGAATTGAGCTCTACCTGAATGTAGGGGCATGTTGCTTTTTTTTTTAGGGTTTAAACTTCAGGTGAAAATTAATTCCTATTTCCAAGTCTTCTAAACTCACATACCTTTAAGCTGAGCTGATTAGAGCAATTAAAAAAAAAACTTTTTGTGCAGTGTTTAATTATTCTTCTTAAAAGATGGTACAAACCTGAAATTTTTAACTTTGTAAGCTAGTAGCAATAGACTAATATGGTTTTGCCATTTAATGCCTTAATACAGTTACTTTTGCATAAACTAGTGACCTTCAGTTTTAGTGTTAGGGTTTTGTTGGTGCAATTTGAACTTCAAATTGATGTTGCCAAATAGATTCAGCTGGCAAATCCAGATCTTAAGAAAAGTAATGAAAGGGAAAAGTGGTGTATACTGCTTTGTTGAAAAGGAAGAAATAAGTCTTATACCATAGTGAAGCTTAACTATGTCCTTAGTTACTCTGGTTATCTACACAAGACTATTGCCTTTGTGTAAAATGCATACTCGTTATCTGTATTGCTGTTCCTGATAATTATCTGTAAAAATGGAAGGGAAAATCTTAACTGTACATAGCAGGGGTAGGGTTTTTAATGTCTATGAACATTAGAATGTAAGTTTATTTAAAAAAAACATAGTTGGTATAGTCACTCCTCAGTGCCAGGTTACATAACTGTCTCTCAGAAGGGGCAAAGGTGTAGCTGATTGTTCCCCTGGAAGAGATAGGGGTCACTGCATGGCTCTTGATTGTCCTGTGACATCTGGTAAAACAGTATGACAACACCTAAATCAGGGACAGTGCTGTGATTTGTGTATTTGTTAAGAGATTTTCCTTTTTCACCAAAATTGATAGTGGTTAGAAGAGAGATGTCTCTCTGTCTTTTTGACCTTGAGTGGTTGTGCAGTAATTTTGTGCTGATTTCCACCTGTGCTGCAGCTTCATGTCTCAGTCCATTTCAAATTGTGACTTTTGTATATTAGACCTTAGCAGATAGCCAATTGTTCAGCTACTACTGTCTCCTCAGTAGTCCTCCCAAAATATCACTAATGACTTAGGAGGTAATAGCTACTAAGAAAATACTTGTATCAAAGTGATTAAATGCATACAAAATTCAGCACTGTGGGAAGAAAAGAACATAGCAGCCATATCTTGAAAGAAGCTGCTTTAGACCTTCAGTTGTGTTTAAAAACATGACTTTTTTTTTCTTTTTCTACCAGGCTCTTTAATGTTGAGAATTATAAGCTGTACACAGCTTAGGTATTCAAATACTGCTGTTCTAATTATGTCATTATTTCAGCATCTTAACTGGTGATGATGATGAAGAAATGTACGCTTCTGAGGATTGTGAACTTGCGGCGAAGAAAAGGAAGAAAGATCACTGCAGGAATAGCACAGATTCACAATGTAAGGCTGAGTTATTTTCCTTTATTTTAGACTGTTGTAGGTTCAAAAAAAAGCCATTCATATATTCATCTAAAGGAAAGTTTTCTAAATTATGTCCATCTCTGTACCGGCAACAAGTTTTAGTGTCAGAAGTGATGCATCTTAAATGAAATGTGGCACTGGTCATCTACTGTGGGATTTACAAAGATTCAAAGGTAATTCATTTAAGAATAGCAATTCCTGAATAATAAATATTGGATGCAAGCTGCTGTTCTGCTTTTTCTTCTGGATGCTTAGGGAAGTCACTGCTTACCAAAGCAGCAGTTTTGTTTTCAATTAGTTCTACGTCTGGTTACAGAAATAGCTCTAGAATGAGCTCAGGAGTAAATATATTTTGTCATAATGCTTTTGGTAAAGATTATCTGTATTGAGTTTCCTGAAAAAATCTAAATCTCTTTATTGAAATACCAAATCTATTTTTGTTGATTGCTGTTCTTAAAAGCAGACCTGTGTTTTAGATTGCAAGTGTATCTCAGCAAGTGAACTACTTGAAATAGTGAACTTGGTAGAGTGAGTAGAAAAAAGAGATGAGTTGACAGCAAACTTTGAAGGCTTCTGGTGCATTGATCTTGAAATGCCTTTCATTATTTGTACCTTCTTAAGTTAACAGATTGTCTTAGAGAAAGCAGAAAGCATCCTCCAGGTTGTCTGGGTTTAAAGTATTTCAATATACTTAAGTGGTTATATGTAAGAGAACTTTTACTTGACAGTGTGTTCAGACTTATGGCAGCTAAATGTCTGTATAAACTGCCATTATGGGTCTTGCATAGTTGGCTTCCCTGCAGGATTCTGCAAAAAATAGGTTAGAGAAGTAGAGCCTTCAGTAATAAAAGGCTGTGCATTTCTTTTCCCTCCTGTGCTAAGGAGCCTTGTGGAAAGTACTGGGGCTTGTAAGAGAAACTGACTGTTGTTGATACATAGTCAAAAGAAGTTGTGCTACATCTGCCAGTGGTCCCAACTCCTGTTTGATTTATAATGTGTAACCTTAGTGTGTTTTAAAGTATGTAACTTCTGAACATTTGTAGCCATTCTTCTCAGTTCTGAAGAACTTCCTTCACCAAAATTGTTCTACCTTCTCTCTTATTAAGCATTTTATTGAGGATAGTTTTCTTCAAAGCCTTCCTAGAAGGCACTACCTCAAATGGAAGTCTAAAAAATGCTCATGGTTTTTATTTCAGGTTTTTATCGTGAAAATTGGATTTATGTTCATAAGGAAAGCACCAGAGAAGTAAGTCCTGCATACTCTGGGTCATCAATTTGTACAGTCTTTGTGCTTAAGTGGCAACTCATATAAAAAATATATATACGTATATACATATTTATGTGTTCTGTATCTTAAGTTTTACTTAACTCTCTCTTTGTTGGTAGCCTAGTATGTTATGACTTAATGAGACAAAATGTAGGTAGCAAAGTCACTTTTATGTGACTTTTATGGTGGTCATTCTGGTAAAGATGTGGGAACTCGGGTGTAGGTTTAGGGTCACTCATGCTGAACCACACTGCCTAAAACCACTCATTGCTATCTTTCATAACCTGTATGTTGGGATAATTTCTTTCCCCCTCTGCTTGTGCAGAAGTTGGTGTACTGGTGGCATGTGCATATTTGCTTGTGTTGCTTGCCAGCTCCTGTAGTGGACAAAATATTTTTTTGTTTGAATTATCTTATTCTTGCCTTCTGATAATTGACTATCCACTTTACCTGTTTTTCTTTGGTTCATTTGAAAGGGATGATTACTTATAATCATTGTTCTTGACTCTTATGCACAAAAAAATTAGTGGCATGATAGCCACTAGATTGTATCAGCATTGTGACCATGCAGGATCAGAATAGATTCCCAGAACACTTGGTACCAGACTGAATAATGACTATGAATTTATGGTCTCACTATCGAGTAATATTGCCAAGGTACCTGATAGTTCCAAATAACATGTCTGGTTTCATTTGTTCTAGAAGAAATTAAAAAAAAAAATTCAGGCCCGATATATTACAGTTCCAGGGAATGTGGTATAGGTATGCTTCAGTTGCATGGCAGTGTTTTTCTATAGACCGTGAGAGTTGTCTGATGGGGGAGGTTGTTCTTTGCTTTTTTTCTACTTCTAGTGTTTATTCCTTTTCTCAGAGACATGGCTATTGCACTTTGGGAGAAGCTTTTAATCGCCTAGATTTTTCAAGTGCAATTCAGGACATCAGAAGGTTCAACTATGTGGTCAAAGTAAGCTCTTTATACACTGTCCTTTACAAATGTTTGCTGATATGCCCATGTGTACAGAAAAGCTGCACTGACAAGTTTGTGTAAATATCCTGTATGTGTGTAACTTATACTGCATAAAGCAAATGGACTTTTACTTTAATCTGAGTAATTTTTCTATTGTGAAAACTGGTTATGTTCTTCTGTGGAAGCCTGTAGCTTGGGGAAGGTGGTGATAGCCAGTGTTCTGCCATATATTTACAGTGAAACACTGGTAGATCCAGTTGTTGTTGCTCAGTCTTGGTAGTGGAATTTTTCTAAAGGAAAATAATTCCCCCCAAACAAAAATGGGAAAGGATGGTCTTAAATATGTATGGCCTGTACTTCAAGTAGCAATTGCCAAAACAGTATTTGATGTGTAAATATTCTGCTATTTCTTCTATAGTTTCTTAATAGTGTGATTCACTGTACCACTGTTTTTTGAGTTAGATAAGATACATACATATTCACCTTTGTTAAAATCCTATATAACTTATTTGCATTCCTGCAGTTCCATTGCAAGTTGTCTTTTACTAATAATACAGTGGCTTGGAGTCTGTAGGAATATTTATGCTGTGTTAATGTCGTGATTCTTTCTCCTTGCAAGGGCCCTTTCTCACTGTCTTAACTGGTTTCTGTGAGGACAGATCTAGTCTTAAGTTGAGAACAAAGAGCCTGAAGCTATAAGTTTAGACAAGTCCTACCATCCCTTAACTTTCTAGATGCCTGCCCACTTGAAAATATTCTGTGAGATATTGTTCTGTCTTAAGCCTTAATTTTTGTCATTTGACCTGAGGTAGAGAAGTGTCTGTCCCAGCTCCTAAGGAAACTCAGGGACTAGAGCTCAGCTCAGAGGTGAGGCTGCTTGCAAAAAAATGTAGCACTTGAAAAGAATTCAGATCTTGAAAAGACAAAACACTATTGAATGAGCGTATCAGGAGAACGCCTCAACTACTGGGCCATCGAGTATTTTGAGAGAAAACGTGTTCTCCACCTATCCTTGTGAAAGTGATTGCATTATACCTCCAGAAAAACAGGAGCTGTGGAACCAGAAGAAACAAAGCAAAAAGAATTTGCTTCTAGGCTAGTGGTTAGCATATTTGCCTGTTATTGCCCTCCAGTTTTTTTTAAGACCACTGTATTTTAGTGCTGCTCTGGGAGCAAAGACAAAAAAACCTTTCTTTCCCAAGATTTTTCAGCAGCACAAGAGAGGAAGGAAGGGGTGGGAGGGGAGCCTGAGGATGAGGCACTCAAGGTTGACACCATTTATAACACAGTTCATGTGAATGATAAAGTTAGGTAGAATAAATCCGTAAGTAGAATTTGCAGTGTTTTTAAGATGTTCCAGTGCCTAAGCTGGATTGCTCAAAATAGAACAACTTTGTTGCTTTCTACATGGATGTTCTCTAGCCACTCATCTCTTAGCCTTAACTTGTATCTGACATTTTTCTGTCTCAACTGCAGAATCTAGCAGTTAATCTTGCTAGATGTCTTGTTCTTGCTGACAGACCAGTGCTCCAATTTGTCTAGATCCCTCTGCGAAGCCTCATCTCTCGGGAGAAGTAAACAGCACATCCCAGTTCAGTATCATCAGTGGATTTACTGAGGATGCATTAAACTCCGGAATCTAGATCACTGATGAAAATACTGAAATATTTATTTCCCTGAAGTTTCTATTGGTGATGTTTTGTGTAAATATCATTTGATGCAATGTATCTTTCCTATTTTGTATCCTCTGAGAATTATTTCTGGTTATGCACGAACGCAATAATGACTAGCTTTCTGTGTGGTGGTCTGCTTCTATCATTCAAGATAAAAAGAAAACTTCTTTATCTTTCTATTTTAGTTTATTGTTATATACCAACCCATACTGAAAGTCTCTGCTTAGATCCCAGATCACCAAGAAGATCCATTTTAATTCTCCAGCAAGAAACCATGCTCCAACCATTGTAAAAAGTTAATGCAGGTGTCTGTTCAAGACCCTGTTAGTCTCAGAGGAGGTTGTTTTCCTGTACTTGTTTATGCTGTAATATAATGACAAATTTCTAGCTTCTAAATGTCTGATACATAGTTGGATGTGGAGGGCCTTATCAAAAAATGTTTCCATTTGGATAAACAGCTGATCCATTTGACCTTGTAATCCTGAGACAACATAAGACGCAGCTACGCTCATATCACAAGAATGAACTTGTTAGATCCTTGTACTCATGCACCTGCTAAAATAGTCTTAATCCTTGTGTATTAACCTTCACTGAAAACAGTATCTTCATTAAAATCAGCTGGGTGGAATTTTTCTTGGATTTGATCTGCAGTCCACGTAACATGACTTTTTCTAAATTAAGAGAAATGTGCATACTTGCTTGAATTGGCAAACTGCCAGAGACATCTAGGTGTTCTCTGAATTGTTAATCAAATTAAAAGGCCTTAAAAATACTGAGAAAGAGGTTCTGATATCTAGTCTCAAAAGCTATAAGAATAGATTAATTGTATTTAAATACATCAGGAGATATTTTCTCCTTTCACAGCACATAATGTTTTGTCAGGGAACATGCAGAGAAGCCAGAAGGAGCTTTATTAAATCAGGGAGAGAACAGGTGTATTCTCTCCATCTCCAAAGGAAAATTAATATTGAGTGTAGTGTCAAATCAGTGTTTTGGAAATGAAGATACAAACTATTTTTTGGCAGGCTTAGTCTTTGTTCGCCTTCTGTGCCGGTAGTTGTTGATGCTCTCCTACAAAGCATAGCTCTGCAAACCAGTGTTCAGAGTACTCTGTAGGGAATTTCTGCTCCCTGCTTTCCCTTTCTGATGTGCTGAGAACTCTTATTCTGGGTGATGTTATGAATTACAGTTGCAGAACTTGGTGCTAAGCTTTTAAACATGGCAGCACTATCCTAACATAGAGATCTTTCTTATATTTGGTCCTTAGACTTTTTTGTTCAAGAGGCAATCCATATCAGGTAGTAAATCAAATCAGCCAAGATGTAAGAATGGAGAAGGGCTTGCTTCTAGGAGTTAGAGCTTGATATTCCTGTGCAGCAAGAACTTCATCCACTCTGGTTTCTTTCCCCTAGGCTGTTCCCCCTGTTCTTAATACTCTTCTGATTGTGGCATTTCCAGACAATCATATGGAGGGTTACAGAGACTCATGTGGATGGTTACTGATGCAATACATAAATACTGCTCATTATTAAATTACTGTGGTTTCCTCTACAAAGAACTTGAATGTAGGAGTGATACAGCAATCTCACTCTTCCCTGTAGGTAAAATAGCACATTTCCCTCCATGAGCAGAAAGTAGAGTATTGGGTCATCAAACCTGAGTTTAGCCAGTGTAGTAGTTCACTCAAACTGCAAGTCTGGTACCTGGAATCAGTTCAGTGATGCTGGACACTGAATCTGCCAGGAGAATCAGTACTCAGCTACTACATTGTTTTGAAAGTTCACAAATGCAAATTCTTTCCATCGTTTCATAACAGTTTACAAAGACCAGATCTCATATGCTGTATCGTAAAGACATATACTTGTGTTTGTGTAGTATTTTGAAAATACATCTCTCAGTGAGTTGGTCACTGTGGTAATCATGTGGTAATGCCTAAAGTTTCCTGCGTTTATCCTGCTTTGCTTTCCCAATTTTGTAGTTCTATTTTTGTGAAATACAATTGCAATGTTCTAGATTGTTTTAAGTGAAAGTATGTGCTGAATGTGCATGTATCTTTTATTCTGTCTTTCTTCTGACTCTTATTTCTTTGTCACAGCTTTTGCAGCTAATTGCAAAATCCCAGTTAACTTCATTGAGTGGTGCAGCACAGAAGAACTACTTTAACATTTTAGACAAAATTGTGCGGAAAGGTAAGAACTGAAGCAGTAAACTGCTTCAGATGTCCTAGAAATACCATCCAGTTTGAATAAACTGGTTTCTCCATTATTGAATCATGTGTGTTGAAACAGATTAGTGAAGTAAAATGTCAGCTAAATTCTGTTCAGAAGCTTTTGGCTGCTATTAAATTATAGTCTTTATGAAATGTGTAATCTGTTAGATGAAACAATTGTACCAAGTTCAGTAACATGATTAGTTTTCAATTTGCATGATGTAGTAAGGCCTAAAGTACCTAGCTGCTTTTACATATAGCTTATTTTATGAAGTTATTACATAATATTGATCAGGTCTTTTTTGTGATAACAATAAATGGAGTTATAAATTCCAATTTCTTCTGTTCAAAGCTGACTATGATAAGTTATTTGGCATTGAGTTTATTAAATGCATAATATGAAGTTTGATTAAAACTTCCTTGTTGCTTTTTAGTCATTTACCCTGCTCTTATGGGACAGCATTAATGAGTGTCTTAGAGGCAGCTGTTTTCTCACAAATAGTTGTCTTGAGATAGCTTGAGCTAACTATATTGGCTTGGTAACTGAGACAACAAAAAGAAATTGTATTTGGTTTTGTTTTTCTAGTCATGGAAGATCACCATAATCCACGATTAATCAAAGATCTTCTACAAGATTTGAGTTCCACTCTTTGTATACTGATCAGGGGAGTAGGAAAATCTGTTCTGGTAGGGAACATTAATATTTGGATTTGCCGACTAGAAACTATCCGCTTGTGGCAGCAGCAGCTAAAAAATCTTCAGATGAACAAGGTATGTTGTTAAATCATGCTTGTAGGGGAGAGAGTACATTAAACATGGGTTTACAAATTTAAGTGAACAAAATTTCAAATACATCCTAAATAGATGAGTTTGGCAGAAAGCAGAAATTTCTCCAGCAAGTAGCTTAAAGCGATGAAGTTATATATGAGTCACAAACACCTTGAGAGACAGGAGAAGCCCGCTTCAGTTCACCACTGTTTTTACCTTGGTTTTGGAGAAGTAATGAGATTATGGAAATAGAAAGAGGTTCCTAATATTTCAATAGATTTTTTTCTGAGGACTGCTATAATGGCTATACTACTGCTTTCTGGCAGATGTATAGCTGTAATTCTTTTCCTCGTCCAGGAATCCTGAGAAACATTTCTCTAGATATTCAGGTAGAGCTGACAAAATATAAATTTTTGATTCTGAAGTAAGTATTCTAGTACTAAAAATGCAAACCTAAAGTGAATTTTAGATGTGGACCAGGAAGAAAAAAACAGGACGCTGAAGTAACAATTCTACAGTTCTATTTGTTAGCACGGTTGCTTTTTGTGAAAAAGGATAATGATTTTAGCATCTGGACTGTGATCATGCAACTTGATGCAAAGTATGTGGTATAAACTCTTCCAAGTTTTCGGATTTTTTAAGTGGAAACTTCTAAAGATAAGCAGGAAACTTGTGTTTTCAGGCATAACCTGACTGGGGCACTTCTGGAAGAAGAAATGCTCCAAGATGTTGCATATAACAGCTTTCAGCTTTGCAATTGCTGCATGTGTTGGGCATCTGAATAAATCAGCAGCTTTAGAACAGGAAAAAAAAAAGAAATGAGGGGCCAGATCTCAGCAGTTCTCTTATGCCAAGTAACCAAAACAGGGTTTGAGAAACTGCAGTTGTGGCACTTTTTTCCAGCATGCCACTTGCATCTGAGCTGTTGTACATCAGTTGAAATAACAGATGGGAGATCTTGCATCTGTAATGTTCACATACTCCTGGAAAAAAAACCAATAGTCCCGGGGATGTTTATAACAGATGACAGTGTGGAAAACTTTGTCTGTAAGTGAGATGAATGGTGGTGAAGTAAACAGATGTAACCTAGAGCCTGCTGGAGTACGGCTGCTGCGGGGCCAGCCCTCCCTGGCAGGGCAGCTCCACTAGGTGGGGCCGGCAGCCTCCATCCTTCGCATGACAGCAGGGCTTCCAGCATTCTCCAGTAGCATAGGTTCCAGGGACAAACTATCTTCTGTCAACAAGCTCATCCTTTAGATTTACTCATGTATGAGTTATGCTTACCCCATTAGAGAGAACTTCTAGCAGAGGCGTGGGCTCCTATATCAGAGCACCGAGAAAGTTCTCAATGTCTCCTCTTATAGAACTGCTTGTTTGTGCTATCGAGGGAGCATCTCTAGACTTGAGTAATGAATTTATGAAAATCAGATGCAGAAGAAGGCTTTCTTCTGCTTTTCAGTTCTCCAGTCCTATATTTTATATTGCCTCCTGTACACCTCTTAAGAGAAATTGATGTGCTGTTTCTTAATAAAAAAATGAGAAACTTATTATCCTGTAAGTTATAATCACTTCAAACCTCTGTTAACCTAGTAATCAAATTATCACATGATTAACCATAGATGATGCTCAGTGGTTTTGCACAAACTAAACTAAGAGCTGAGGTATCTCTAAGGATTTTATTTGTACCTTTTATTGTCAAGTTTTTAGCTAAGTCTTCAACTCTTACTTCCAGCAAGTCAACAATGGTCTTACGCTCAGTGATCTTCCTCTACATATGCTGAGTAACATCTTACACAGATTTTCTGATGGCTGGGACATTATTACATTGGGTCAAGTGACCCCAACTTTGTACATGCTCAGTGAAGACAGACAGTTGTGGAAAAAACTATGCCAGTACCATTTTGCCGAAAAGCAGGTAATAATCATTTGTGTAAGCGTGAGCCTTCTTTGCTGTATGATATACAAATGATGAAGTGTGAACTTACCCTTTTTGAAATAACTGTGACAGTGTGTGAAAATAGTATGTTTTCTGTTGTTTTTTTGATGTGGTTCATCTGAAAAACTGCATTGTCTGAATTTAGCGTAGCTATCCACTCTATCCTAAGACTTCTTTGTTATACAGTCACGACAAATGTGGTAGAGGTGTTGCTCTGCTACTTTCAGTATCTAAAATAGAAATTGTTTTACTTAAGGTAGGCAGACAGAATTGACTGCTCAAACACGAAAATATTCTGTCTTAAGTCTAAGATTGAAGTGTTACCACGTGGTCAGTGACTAGCAAATTAATTACTAGTATAGTAAGAAAGGTAGTGGTGAAGATAACGAACTCTTTTACAGTTGAGCCAAGTAAGAATTTTAGTAAGAAGAAAGGCTTTAGAGTGAGCATAATAGAAAATATAGTCAAAGGCAAACTGAGGATGTAGGGGAAAGCTTAAGCTTAATGTAACAGTTGAATGTATTTTGAGGTTGTATGAAGTAATGTTATTTGAACAGTGACAACAATAGCCAGAGGAACCTGTAACACTAGGAAAAAATCATTTAAGCATTTCAGCATAATGAGCTACTCTTATAATCACAGAATCATAGAATTGCTCAGGTTGGAAAAGACCTTCAAGATCATAAAGTCCAACCACAACCTAACCGTACTACCCTAACTCTAACAACCCACCACTAAATCATGTCCCTGAGCACCACATCCAAACGGTTTTTAAACACATTCAGGGATGGTGACTCAAACACCTCCCTGGGGAGCCTGTTCCAGTGCTTAACAACCCCTTCTGTACAGAAGTTTTTCCTGATATCCAACCTAAACCTCCCCTGGTGCAACTTGAGGCCATTTCCCCTTGTCCTGTCACCACTGAGAAGAGACCAGCCCTGCTCTCACTGCAATCACCTTTCAGGTATTTGAAGAGAGCAATAAGGTCTCCCGTCAGCCTCCTCTTCCCCAGACTAAACAGCCCCAGTTCCTTTAGTCTCTCCTCTTAGGGCATATTCTCCAAGTCCTTCACAAGTCTTGTTGCCCTTCTTCTGCATGCTGTTGCCAGCACATTCTTAAATATTCACATGGGTTTTTTATTAGGTTACTAGTAAAACGAAAAAAAATAGTTATTTATATCAAATGCTGCTTTCTCTGTTGGAGAGTGTGGTACCTTAATAGCTACAGGGTAGTGTTAGACAGGAGAAGAAAAGCAGTATATTTGTTGAAACATTGAAACAACTACCAGAACTTGTTTGATATCTGAAGAGCACTTTTTGGGGGGGGGGGGGGGGGGAAATAAGAATTTCACGCAGGGAAACTATTAGAAAACAAAGTATAACTGAAATCACAAAAGCAGTGCTGTTGTCTTCCATATGGCAGCATACTTGCGAATGAAGAAAGCCCATAATATATTAGCAGTAATCCAGACTGAGTGGAATAAGAAGTCTTTCACAAATGTTGTTTTGCATTACCTACTTTTTGCATACAGATATGTCTTCAAGAAATCCATTACTCATTTTGATTATTGCTGTGCTTCTAGGAATTTCATAAAATGTGAAAAATACTTATGTCCTTTTAAAGGTGAAATAATTGTTTAAATCACTATGTACAGTCTTCATAAAAATCCACTGTAATCCACAGTCATTGATAGGACTAAAGGGAATGGCCTCAAGCTGTGCCAGGGCAGGTTCAGATTGGATATTAGGAACAATTTCTTTTCAGGGTGGTGGAGCATTGGAACAGGTTGCCCAGGAGGTGTGGTGTAGTTGCTGTCCCTGCAGGTGTTTATGGAAAGGGTAGATGTAGTACTAAGGACATGGTTTAGTGGGCAATATTGGTGGTAAGTGGATGGTTGAACTAGATCTTAGAGGTTTTTTTTAACCTTAATGCTTCTTTGATTCTCATTCCCGGAGTGTTTTTAAAAGTATGAAATGAATTTATGCCTCTAAATATTTTTTTTATTATGCAGTTATTGACAGTAACGATTCTAGTTACTGAGTTAGATCAGCTGCGTATGTCCTACTTTTCTTTGCAAATCTGTATTCCTATTTTTAGATTCAACTTTTTTTGTGGCTAGATACCTTGCTACTTTTCAGAGATGAGTGATGTCAGATTATTGACTTCAAAGAATCCAATTATAACACTTCAGTTTAGCTGCCTTTCTTAGTGCTTTACCTGATGTGACTGTTCTTTAACTATTTTAAAGGAATGTATTAATTTCATGTTCAGTTTTGTAGGCATTTGATTCTGTCAGAGAAGGGTCACATTGACTGGAAGCTGATGTACTTTGCGCTTCAGAAATACTACCCAAAAAAGGAACAGTACGGAGACACCTTGCATTTCTGTCGACACTGTAGTATTCTGTTTTGGAAGGTAAGATCTTTGAAATAGACATGCAGAAATTGTTTCAAACAGTTATTGATGATTACCTGAGAAGGAAAATAAGATCAACTTTTCAACTTTCTCATGTGAAATGTAATTAGACAATTCATATGTAACTTTAAATAACACGTGAAGCTTTCATATGAAATTAGTATTGAATTCCAGACTTGTTCTTTATTTAGCATTTTTATCTCTTGATATTTGATAAACTTAATGCTTGAAAATTACAAGGAAAACTGTCACATGGAAGGAGTTGCAGTCTGTGTCGTCCTGTTTCTTAATACTATGCTAAGCTGCTAAGAGCTTGTATGTTTATGGCATCTCTTTCCTAATAACTCATTACTGTAGCGTTCCTACCACGTTGGTGTAAATCTGAGCTTTTGTAGTCTTGCTTCGTCCCATTTGGAACCCTGAGGAATGTTTGAAATTTAATTCAAAGTGCATTTTATGTTGATCTTGATAACTGTGAAGCATATTCTGTCTTGCAGGATGATTTTCATTTCTGTAGGGCAGTTTTGTATTTTGCTCCTGTGTGAACTGATAGTTCTGCTTTTACTTTCTTCTGTATCATTATTTAACCTCTTAATCAGTCAGGTGTATTTTAATTTTGCAGCTCAAAGACCACATACAGGTAGTGCAAGTAGGCAATAAAGAGTAAGAAATACTCCAAGAATCTTAATCTTGAAATATTCATCTTCTAATTCCCAGGAATCTGTTACTCTTGTCCTCTTTACGTAATTTTGCTGCATATCAGTGTTAGGCTTGCTTTCTTTTCTATGTAAATAATGAGACTGCTGAACAGGATAAGCTACACAGAAGTAGCATGGTACTGAATATGTTATTTTAAATCTGAGTGCCCTTGATATCAGAGGAGCCCTCCTGATAAGTTGTAACATGTTGTTCAATATGTAGGACATGTGTGTCCAACCTTTTGACTTGCCTAGGCTGTGTTGATTGAAGAGGAGTTGTCTTGGGCTGCATGTATGTAGGTAACTCTGAAAGTTAGGTTTGATGGCAGTGGTTTCAAATCTTAATGAGTTCTCAGGGTCCTCATCAGATTTCTTATAAAACTTTTCCCGTGCTTCATCCTTAAAAACAGTCGTTCACAAACGTATGTACTTCCAAGAAGTGATGATGTGAATGATTGTGAAGCAAAGGATATTTTTTCTCTTCAAGATAGGGCTTACAGAGATGCATGTTAACCAAAAAGATATGGTCAGATTTTTTGAGTTAAATATCTGATTGCAACTCAATATATTCAGTTTGAAAATTTGCAGGTAACATACTTAAGTTGACTGAGAATGGAGTCACAAAAATACCAAAAAAAAAACCTGTTTTCAAACTGCTTTATCATAATGGAAGGCATGGCTGCATATTTTTGCTCTTCATAGGAAAGTGTTCAGCCAGTGTATCAAAATCTGTAAACCTGTTTGCCGTAACTCAAGCTGGCACTGCTCTGTGCCCCGTGCCCTGGTTTCAGCTCAAACAAGGTTAACAGCACAGCACTGTTTGGTTGTTGCTGAGTGATGGCTTTGTAGAGCTGCTGCCATGATGGCACAGGGCAGGGCCTGGGATATGATGTGAGCTGTGCTGGGCTGCATGCAGCCCAGGGGTTGGATATTACCTGTAGGGTAAAGCTTTCACTCCGAAAGCGGAAATTGCAAAGGTTAGCAAATAGTATACACAAATAGTGGGCATGTCTAGTATCAGACAACCCAAACAAATCTGGTTTTGCTGTGTAATGCTTTCTGCAGTACACCTGTCTCATTCTGATCTTGATATAATTGGACGTACAGGACTTAAGTGGATGACTAAATACTTGAAATCGTTTAATGTCAGAGACCATGTGACAGTAAGAGGCAGTGAATCTCTGCAAATGGATCTGTTTACCTTAAGTGTTTCATTTTATTGCTGGCATAGTAGTATCTTCTCTTGGGTTTATATTTTTAATGAAACAAGGGAGTGAGCTGTTAAAGGTACCTTGGTTTGAGGAGTACCTAAGGATTGCCTTTGCAATACTGACTGCCTCATCCTGGAGATCTGGACAGGTCTTAAGTAGCTTGTGGCTATAGATTGATTTTGGATAATTCTGGAGCAGGTTGTTTGGAATTGAATTATTACCCTGAGCATGGAAAGCAAATAGCTCCCTTTTGTGGGATTCATTGATCTGATTCATTGGTGTCTTAGAGGAGGCATTAAAGAGGGTAGGGCCAAATGGTTTGGGTGGCTTGAGGACATGCCATGTGAGGAGAGGGTGGAGAAAACCATTTCAGAAGAACCTAAGAGCCTGCCCTGAGGACAGCCAAGCAAGAGAACAGTTTGTCCAAAGAGGTCACGTGTTTTCCATCCTCAAATGCTTTGAAGACTTGACTGGATAAAAGCTCTGAACAAGCTGGTCTGATTGCAGAACTAACCCTGCTTTGAGAAGAAGACTGGAGACCTTCAGGCCCCTGTGAGCCTGCATTCGGTTTTTGCTTCCCTAGGTCTGAGATTCTAAGCCTTGCCTCTGTCTTGAAATAAACACTTGTTCAGACTGAAAGATGGTTAAAAGAACTGGTTTCTTCCCAGCTGGCACACTTATTGGCGGAGATGTGAAAAGGTTAAATCACCGGTCTGAAAATTCCTCTGTTTACACTGGCAAGGCAACGTGAGAAAAGCAAGACTAGTTGCACTGAATTGAATGGAGGGAAAAATAATTCTGCTTTTTGAGTCACTTGTCTCTCACTTTTCCCATGTTCTTTGAATGAGGATGAGAAGCAAAGTGCAGGGGGATGATAATGACATGGACAGACTGACTTCTGTCAGTTCTAGCAAAATTCTGTGCTAGGTGACAATATTTCTTAATCATTTCTGGCTTTAGCAATTCATTCAAGATTCAATATCATACTTTATTATGCAGTTATATACTGAGTCGTTGACATAGCTGTAATGCACACACTTCTTGTTTTCAGCTGAAGCTTTTATTCTTAAACACTACTGGATGTATAGCAAAAGAAAAAAAATCTTAAAAGAACCAGTCCTTCTTTTGCAAGAGGGAAAAGTAGCAAGCTTTTGAGTCTTGAAGCAAATGAAAACACTAGACTATTCAGCTTATAATGTAAAAACTTTGTTTCTTTTTGTGTTTCACTTTAAAGATCAGGCAGCTTTTGCTTTCAAGGGCATTCAGAAGAACTTCAGGCAATGAACTGAACACTTTTCAAGATTGCAATTGCTTTTTTCCCCTCCTCAATCAAGAACAAAGTACAACATTGGAGTAGTTGCAGAGGAAAATTCTGAAGGATGAAGATTAGTAGAATTTCTTTTTAACTTGGATGTAGTAAAGCTAAGAAGGAATATGACTGCTCTCCATAAATTCCTAGAGACAGAAGAGGTGAATAAACATGGCTACAAAGGGAAATAACTGAAGCAAGGGGCAGCTTTGACGCAAGTTGTGGAAACTAGCCATGAGTAAACTTATCCTTGAGAGCAAGTTGCTAAGAACCAGAGCAGCGAGGCTGTGAAATAGCAACAGGTAGGCTTGTGCCTTGTTGCTGAGAAGAATTTTCATCAGTTTATGAAATTGATAATATCATACAGATTCTTGCAACAAGAGAAGCTAACTAAATTTGACCCTGGACATTCTCCCTGTCCTTCATTTTGTGTCCTTTGAAAGAAAGCCTTGTGGAAAAAGGGACTGAAGACCTGTGAACTGAATTGGCAAGCAGTTGGAGTAGGGTAGTAATGTTTTCTTTTCACATTTCAGTATGTTACAATCATCTTAAAGTGTTCAAGAAGCAGCATTTGAGACATTTGAATTGCTGTATTTGTTTAAAACTTCTGAGCGAAATAATGTTTAATACTGTAAGGAGACTCTCTTAAATTCATCGTACAAAATGTTCTGCTGAAAAGGAGGGAATGGCTATAAGAAGCACTTCATGTTTGCTTTGAGAAGTGAGGATTTGTCCCCAGTCAAAGTGAACAAAATACGTAGTTTCAGTGCTGTAGAATTAAGAACAAAGTAATTATGACTGATAATGCCTCCGTGAATGCTTTTTCTGTATGCTATTTATATTGATGCTATTACATACACTATTTCGTACTGCGCTTTTTCTTTGGTTCGACCAGGCAACATTGGCACTGTGAGTAACTTCTCTATCTTCTTAGCCAACTCAGTTTATTATAGCCAGCTCTGGGGTAGCTGTAGAAGTTGAAATACCTTTTGCTTTTTTAAATGCTTCCAGCTTTATGTAATACTGTGATTGTTTTCTGTAAGTGATATGTTTCATGTGTGGTTTTAGTCTTCCTAGGGTTTGTGCTGATTTTTGGTTCCTCAGCTGTTTGTGATTTGCCACAAGACAACTTTTAAGCGGCACATAAACCTTAGCTTCAGTAAACCTTAACTTTACTTCTTTTACTTTATGGCTCTCCTTCCTGCTTCCTTCTTCATGATCTCAAAGGACTACCACCTTGCTTTGTTACTCAAGGTATTTCTTTTGTGTCTCATCTGTTTTCAGTGCTGACTAGTCTGTAATGTGAACGACGTGTTCATTTCTATTTGTTTGATATTTGTTTGTTTCCCTGTCTCAGCAGGAATGCTTTTTTTTCATGTCCCTGTGAGATTAGGCAGCGGTGACTTTCCTTCTCTGTTTTTCATAATCTGTTTTTTATTACTGCCATATTTGCTGTTATTGCCATTAAAACTGGGGACTGCTATTCAGCATATAATGAAAGTGCAGTGTGCTACTGAAATTCACTAAGAAACAGGTCTCTCATTGTTGGTATTGTTTATGTGCTCCCTGCTGTATTTAATTCAGTACTGAAGTCTGAAAACAGTAATACAAACCTCAGAACATTCTTTTAAGCAAAGGTACTAACATGGATTTTATTTTATGTGGAATACTGTAGTTCCACATACTCTTTCATAAGAGTCTCTTCTCTGAAAAGAAATTCCCAAGACAGGCTATGCAAGACTGAGGAAGGTGAGGGAGGCAATTAATGTTGTTTTCTCAATGAAGAGATGGTGGAAATAATTACTCAGAAAAGGACTAGCTCTTAAGTTGTCCTGGGAGCATCATAATTTGCAATTGTGATAAAATCTGAGGAAGAAAACAATTACACTTGTCAGTAAACATTCTTCCTCGTGAATTCTTCTGTTAAAGCTAAAACAGAATTCTAAATTAAGTAGATATATTGAAAATCAACCTGACTTTAACACTAATGAACAGTAATTAGTGAATGTAATTTCAAGGGAAAGAGTTTTCTGGAAACAGAAATGCACATGAATACAGGATGCTTATGATTCTTCTTTTCAATCTACATCACTTTTCTAGTGTAGCATTGCAGTTTCCATTTTTTATAACTTAATCTCAGTAAAAAAAAAAGCAAGGAACTGATCTGTTATTGGATCTGAAGAAAACTTAAAAGTATAAATAAGCACTAAAGAAGGATAAATCCTAACTTCTTTCCCAGTAACCTAATTCTTATGATGTTCTTTTCCTGGAAACCAGGAGGCTTTAGTCATACCCATGACAAGATATTAGGTATCATTATTAGCAGAGACATTAGCAACTACCTTGAGAATGTTTTTCTGCCATAGCATTTCCCTTCCATGCAAATGTCATCTCCAGATGAGCAAAAGTACTTCACTTTCTTATTGCTGTCTTCCCTATGTAGATTAGACTCCAGGTAGAAGTGCCTGTTTCTGTTCTTTTTTCCCTATTAATAGAGTAAGTATTAAAATAAGTGGAAGGATGAGGAGGTATCATGTGGTATTTTCATATAGTCATCTACAGGTTTCATGAAAAAGCACAGATAATAAACACATGTATAGAGTAACCATTTCCATTGGAAAAGCTGAGTGCTGTTTAGAACATATGCTTGGCCTAATGCACTTCAGTGTTGGAAAGTCTTTGGAAGGGAGTATGGCATCTTTGACAGAAACTTACGTATGGAAAATACCAAACAAGAAATGTTCAATTTCCAGGTTTTTTTCCTTCTGTTAGCTAAATTGTATGTAATTTCATTTCCCATGGAAATAGAAGAAATGAAGACTGCAGTCGTCTGTGATCTTCTTACTGTCTATTTACTGTAGCTTTCTTGCCCTATGTGGTAAATTCATCAACACTGGAAAAGGGAGGGAAGCTTCTTAAAACCTGGAATGACAATTTCTGAGCCTTACAGTGTTATTAATCAAGATATTTGTTTAATCTATTTAACTTCAAACTGTGTGAGATCTTCTCATCACAACTCAATCTCTTTCCTGTAGAGGATTCCATTTAAGGTGCAGAACTGAACTTTTGAGTTTGTCATAATTCATAATAGAATCTTAAATAATCAGACATTAAATTCACCAACCTTATGTTTTCTTTATAATGAGAAAGCCTTCTCATTTGACATCTCCAGTTCAAAAACTAACAGAGTCCAGAGGAAAACTGACTTTTCAGTGCGCTATAGAACACAATCTCTAGCCCTAAACTAATGACTGTACCTTTCCCAGGTTGTTCTTAGAAAGTTGTAAATCAACATCCCGTGGGTTGAAGCTGACCCAACTGCTTGTGAACTCTACCTTCCAAAGGGCAGCTCCTTTTCTTTTTATTGTATGAGATTCCACATCCTTCCTTTTCCCGTTTCTTAATTGGGTTTGGTTTCTGTGTTCTCTATCCCAAAGTGACACCAATGGGTGATGATTTGAGGCAGTTCCTTACTTTGCATGAATTTGCACATCCTGTCCATCTTCTTATAGCTGCTTAGGTACAAACAATGATTTGGTTTGGGGAAAGGTAGGAATGAAAGAGGAGAAAAAGATGCTGGGAAGAAAATGACACAAATTCTGTTGGCTGGGTCATCAAACATACTGCTCACTGGGGAAAGGTGTCTGTCCTTCACTTGGAAACCAAGGAGCTCATACTTCCCCTGAAGTAGTGGTTGATTTCAGTTTTTCATTAGAGTCAAATTAGGTTCAGAAAAGTAACTAGCTCTTTAAATGGCATTTAATAAAGTGTACTTTTTTTCTCCAAGAGCTGTGACTCGGGCTCTGTTTTTGAAGGGAGGAGAGTGGATTTTTTTTTTCCTGAAATGTGAAGCTGTCTCACAATACCACAGTCAAATGGGAAAGGCCTGTTTTCATAAGGGTTCAGTGTAAAAGGGGTGTGCATGTGTGTATATAAATATTTTTAAGAAAAACTGAGTTACTGAAAAAGCAAGATCCTATCACTTTGTTTATAGTGGAAATAGTTGCATGTCGCTATATGTGAATTTTTGCTTTTCTTTTTTCTCTTGGAATAGAGAGATCATGGATATGAAGAGAGCTTATGTTTTCTCCTTCATTTTGCAGGATTCAGGACACCCCTGCACAGCCAGTGATCCAAACACCTGTCTCATGCCAGTATCTCCTCAGCATTTCATTGATCTCTTCAAATTTTGAGATGTTCAGTAACTGTTCTCCTGTGTTGTGGTCATTTCTGTGAGGAGGAGTCGGGCAGGGTGTGTTATGCTCTTCATGCAATGTATTTGTTTTGTCGTGGCTCAAAAAAAGCATGGGGAGCTTATCAGACAGGTGTTGTTGGAGTGTTGTTTCTCAGCAGAAATGAGCTGAGGAGAGGACATTAAAAAAAAATCTTTGAGAAACCTATAATCTTTTTAATCTCAATTTTAAATCCATTTTGATGCCTTAATAATTGCTTAAAATTATGTGAGGGAATTTCCAAGATTTTTTGGAGTTAAACTGTACTTACAGGGACCAAATGACTTCTTTCTGTTGTTGCTAATTTTTTCTTTAAGCTACTGTTTTCAAAACACTTCCATATAATTTGCACCACGATAAAGAATAGGTTAATAATTCCCTTGGACTCAAACCAGTTACCTACAAGGCATTAATCGTTGAGAGCTAGTGAATAAAATAAAGCTGTTGTTGGACAGATAACTAGAGGAAATCGACCAATTTTTATACATATTATGTAAAAGTATTTATTTTTCTTAAGAGGACTTTATTAAATATGTAACCGATCTCAGCATACTCCATAACTCGAGACAGATGTGGGGCTACTGGAAAGTGACTTCTATGACTGTTGCTAGAGCTTTCATTTATAGTGCTCGCTATGTCTACAAATGCAACTGCATTAATTCATCTTCTAAGAAGAAGACGACGTTACTGGAATTTAATGGGAATGGAGTTGCCTGTTTCTAGACTGCAGCAGGACACGATGTGACAAGCTGAGGCTCTGAGCTGACTTTACAGGCTGTGGGAAATCCTGGCAGTCAGTCTGAGCAGGAGGAGCTTCTGCTAGGTTAATCAGATAATCAATTCCCCAGGAAATCATTTTATTCTAATCTGTAGTGCAAAAGGAATTGCCAAGCTTAGAGAGGTACAGGAAAAAAATGGCAGAAATCTTGGTTTTCTTGATGAAATTTAACCAATAAAACATAATGTACAGAAAAATAAAACTTATTCTATTCTCTGATTGCTTCTTCTCAATCTAGTTTTGCACAGGGTAATAAATCATATTTTTATTACTCCTTCAAATCTGTCTTGCACAGAGATGAACCCATTTGAATTTTATAATAAGACTTTTCTATAACCTGCTCCTTATAGTAATTGGTAATGGAATGAGAAAAATGCGAGTAGTTGAAGTACCACTGCTTTCCCATGAAGATTGTATCAGCATTTCGTTGTCTAATGGGACAGATAGACTGTTATTAGTCTGTGCAAGGAGAAGAGAATATTTATTTCCTTGGAAGATAGTTTTATTCACTAAAATTTCAGTCATATACCACTCATCCATAGAGTCTGCTGCTTTGTGAGTTTAACACGGGGATTTGTAGTTTATCTTCTTCCTATTAAGCTGTTTGCTGTGGTTATTGTAACTTTAAATTGTGGGGCTGTGCCATCCATTCATAACAGTGCTGTGCAAGCCTGGCAGCTGCTAAACATATGAAGGAAGCTGCAGCTCCTATTTGCTTTTGCAAATTGCTTTCCTGCTTATGGGAGTGTGTGTACCCTTGCAGTGGTTGGCGACTGCTACACATTAATCATTTCTTTAAGAGGGCTAGGATAGTGCTAGTCTTCGTGGACCTTCCTGTAAATATCTACACAGCCACTACCTGCTCCTCCTTTTATGTACAAGAAGCTCACATGAAAGGTCCTAAGAGCAGTGCTGAGCTCTGTACCTAGTGTGCTTGTTGATGATGTCTGATCAAAGACCATTGAAGCTGAATGTTCCCTTTTAGGAAAGCTGAAGATGCCAGGAGTGTGAGAATTGCTGACAGGGGCCATGAGGCCCAGCCCCTGCTCCAGCAGGGACACGCCGAGCAGGGTGCCCAGCACCACATCCAGGAACTTTAGCTCTCCAAAGGGGAGACTTCTCAACCTCTGGGCAGCCTGTGCCAGTGCTCTGTCACTGTAGAGGTGCTCCTGGTGTTCAGAGGGAACCTCCTGGGGTTCAGTTTGTGTTTCTTAGCTCCTGGCCTGCTACTGGGCACCACTGGAAAGAGCCTGGCTCCACCTTCTACGTCCTTTTTCTTCTGGTGTTTATGTGTGTTGAAAGGTGCTCCAAACTCTCAATCTTTGTCTCCCCTTGCTGGACTCTTTCCAGTATGTCCATGCTTCTCTTGTACTGAGGAGCCCAGAACTGGGCCCAGCAGTTAGGTGTGGTCTCACCAGTGCTGAACGAGGGCAGGATCACCCTGCTGGTGTGACTTGGCCTAATGCAGCCCAGACTCCTCTCAGCACTCCTAGCAGCAAAGGCATACTGCTGTCCATGAGGTGCCTCAGCTCCAGAAGCCAGTAAGATGGCTTTTCAAACAATTTCTTTTTTAAAAGAAAAAAAATTTGCTTGTTAGATTCAGAAAATGGAGATGTGCAGACATCCCAAGAGAAGCGTTTAAAGCCAGGGCTATAATTTTGGTTTTCTAATCTTAAACAAAGAAGACCTTGAGGGCAGAGTCACACTGTCATCAGCAGCGTTAAAAGCTTTTAACACAGCAAAACTGAGCTTTGGAAGTAGTTCCACTATCCATCTAACTAAATATATGGTGAACTGTTTCTTAGACTGGGCGACTAACATTGAGCTTGATTAAGAGTACATAGTGTGAATTCAACAGCTGTATGAGAAGATACATTTTAATTGTGCCACCTAAGTGAAAGGCTGCGGCGATGATTTTGCTCAATAAAGTGCTTTACAAAGAGCTTTACTGAAAGCTTTTCATGAGATGGTAGGACTTCACCTTCAGGATAATGATCTTGTTAATCCCTCACCTGCAGTAAAGAATATATTTTGACAACCTGAATTTATATCCTTGTCCTTCCCGCCAACACTTACTCACATAACCTTAAGCGCTGTAACCCAGGAGAAGCATTACGCCTTAAAATAAAACCTTCACTACTCATTGTCTACTATTAACTGGCATTCATATGTGAAGAAATGCAGTCTCTTCTGAAGAGGAAAGCCTACCTTGAAATCTGTATGAAATCCGTCCTAAAGCTGAAGAGGTTTATTTTGCTCCAGAGCTTCTATCCCAAGACCTGGATCTGTTTATACACATCTATACGTTGCACTAATGGGAAAAGTTACAACAGCAAGTTCTGTCATCTGGATGTGGTCACTTCACATTCTCTGGTGATGTTTTATTCAGTTCTAGTCCTGAAAAACAACTCTAATTCAAAGGCAACCACGGCGCTCTCTGCCAAGGTCCAAAAGGAACTAAAATGATCCTTCTGACCAATAGGATCCTCCTTCCAGCTCTCCAGCCTCTTCACAGCAGCTCACACCTGCTTACCTACACTCACAGTCCTTAATTCTAACAAGGATTTCCCCCTCTACTCGGCTCTTGTGAGGCCCCATCTGGAGTACTGCATCCAGGCCTGGGGCCCCCAGCACAAGAAAGACGTGGAGCTCTTGGAACGAGTTCAGAGGAGGCCACCAAGATGATCAGAGGGCTGGAACACCTCTCCTGTGAAGAAAGGTGGAGGGAACTGGGCTTGTTTAGCTTGGAGAAGAGAAGGCTATGGGGACACCTAACTGTGGCCTTCCAATACTTGAAGGGAGCGTATAAGCAGGAAGGGGAATGATTGTTCACGAGGGTGGATAGCGATAGGACAAGGGGGAATGGTTTTAAGCTGAGACAGGGGAGATTTAGGTTAGATATTAGAAGGAAATTTTTCACACAGAGGGTGGTGACATGCTGGAACAGGTTGCCCAAGGAGGTTTTGGATGCCCCATCCCAGGAGGCATTCAAGGCCAGGCTGGATGTGGCTCTGGGCAGCCTGGTCTAGTGGTTGGTGACCCTGCACTCAGCAGGGAGGTTGAGATTCGATGATCCTTGAGGTCCTTTTCAACCCAGGCCATTCTATGATTCTATGATCTCTCAGAGATGCCAGAGCTGCCCTATTACATTCTCTCCCACTAGCACTGTTCTCCTGATCCTGGGGAAAGTCACTGTGACTATAAAGACAGTGGGTAGGGAGCTGTACAGAAGTAGGAAGTGAGCATTCCCACCTGGACAGGTGTTCCTCTCATCCCCAGCCCTAGGAAACACATAAACTTTATTTTGGAAAAGGAAGAAGCCAAAACGCAATTCAAATCCTTGCAGAAAGAACTCCACATAAGATCCAAAGAATAAAGGTGTTTTGTTGTCTGGAAGGCAGATGCGATGCAGGCAGAGGGTGTCATGGGGAGCAGCAGCACAAAGCTTTGGGATTGGCTGTAGAAAGCTAAGTAAGTGGTGCATGTGGCTAGCGTATTTGCAGATCCAGCATTGGCAGAAAAAGAATTGCATTGGCTCAGTCATCTGCATGGGGCTGTGTTTTTGAGCCAATAATAAGCATTAAAATAATATATCATAGGGAAAGGTGGCATTGAATTAGTGGTGAAATCCATCCATTTTGCATTTATGCTACTGCTCTCAACTGCTATTGTAAGTCTTGTCATACACACGGGAAGTGTTACATATTGCTTAAGCCTCAGCACTTGAAGTCAGACAATGGCACAGAAGCTTTGTTCATCAAAACCCTCCAAGTTTCACCCAGCCAGTTGTAGATTGTTCAGAATCCCATCCGTGGAAGTCCTGTAACCCAAACGTAACAAATCAAGTTCTGCACAGCTTCTTGAACAGATGGGGAAACTCAGTGCCTAAGAAGGCACTCTACAATGGCTAGAGAGCAAACAGGACGCTAAGTCCAGCAACAAGAAAGACTGAAAACAGCCTCAGGTGCTTAAATTTTGTTCAGAGACTTCCCTCCAGCAAGGCCAAGCGTATGAACCTTGTTCTGGGAGCTTGCCTCCCGCTTACATGGAAAAGCTGAAGAGGTGACCCCACTTCTCTCTAAGTACATGAGAGTTCCTATTTTACCCCAAATCTTCATAGCTAAAACATTATTTTTTCAGATGCCTTGGCCTGGAAGTTGCATTTGCGATGCCAGCAGAACAAACCCATGCCATGTTCTACATCCCCCCGCCCAGCACCAGGCAGGGTAGGCTCCTCGGGGACCCCTCCCCACCTCTCCTGAGCCTGGGCCTCAGCTGCCCCGCTCACCCTCCCTGGCCTCGTCCATGGCAGCACCCACACAGCTGCAGCTCCAGTCAGTTTGAGGCGCTGAGCCAAACTGAGAAATTGATGCTTTTAGGGATAATTTTCATGGAACCATCCTTCCTCAGTCTTTTCTGCTGAACCTCCTCCACTTGTATCGAATAATTAATTTTCTCCAGCCCACCCTCAATTACTGGAAGGGTCACAGTACCATGGCCAACACACGCAGCAGGTCCCAGTGCACACCCGGCGCAACCAAGCGTGCACAACCCAGCATGTCACCAAGGGAAGGGGCTGAGGGACCACTCCTTTCCCTTCTGGGTGTGGGGCTTCATATCCACTTAAGGCAGGCAACTCAATACAAAGATATCAGCATTAAATAAAGAAACCAATACCCAGTGCTTGGAACTAGTCGTTAAATTACAACTCGGAATATTCCAGTATTGGCCAACTATGCTATTTGCTTTTGCCCACTGTGCTTTCAGCTGCAAGGCCCAGGTCCAGCTCCTCAGAAGACAGGGGAACGTAAACCCTACCTTCTGCAAAGTTCAGCAGGAGAAAGCTGACCTTTACAGCTTTTAGCACTGTACCTGAGTACAAGAAGGGTTCAGAACATGGCAGAGGTCAGTGCCACTAAGCTGGGGCTTCCTTTGATTCCCTTTCAGGCACTAAGCTGACAATGCTTACTTCCTGCAGGCTTATGTGCCCATTCCTCTGCAAGCATGAATAAAACATGTTCAGCTTTTTATTTGTTGTACTTGATGGGTAGTCATTGTGCCTTCAGCTGAAAGCCTTTCTAACAATTTCCAGGGCATACACAAAGAGCTGCTACTTAATTCTAAGTTTACTTAAATACTTCAGCTTCAATTTTCAGATGAGCTTTCCACCTGAAGGCTGTTTTTCTATAGTTTATAACAAAGTAATAAAGGAAGAATAATTCACTTGCTGAAGCTTGAGGCACTTCCCTCCCCCCGGTGTCAGACCCCATTTGCTTTCAGACAAGGCGCAGTTGTTCTTAGACCATTTACAACCAGAGCCTTTTCAAGCTGTAAACCTGTAGTCCATTCCTTAACTTGACAGCATTCCTTTAAAACTTTCCTAATTTATCAAAGTAATACTTCAGCAAGGGTCCCTAAAAATAGATACGCTTCAATATAATGCCAAAGTTCCAAAGTTGGGTGTAGCTGCTTACCAATACTTATAAATATCTGAAGGGTGAGAGCCAAGTGGATGAGGCCAGACTCTTTTTGATGGTGCTGAGCGAGAAGACAGGGGGCAATGGGCATGAACTGTAACATAGGAAGTTTCATCTGAACATGAGAAAGAACTTCTTTACTGTAAGGGTGATGGGGCACTGGAACAGGCTGCCCAGGGAGGTGGTGGGGTCTCCTTCTCGTGAAGAGTCTCCCTGCTGAGAGCAGGAGGGAAGCCAGGAACAGAGCTCCAGCCTCATCCATTCCGAACAAGGCAAGGCCCAAGTAACACTTCCCAAATTACCAGGTAAACAGGTTGAGAGGCAATAAAACACAAGAAAAGCAACAAAGTTGACCTCCAGCCTGTAATTCATCCACTAGGAAGGAAACAAAAAATATCCTGACAGTAGTGAGGAATCATCATAATCATGTAAGACATCAAAAAGCGTAAATGAAAGACAAATGCTGAAAGCAAGCCTAATCAATAGATTACAAGCACACAGTGACCAAAAGTTAAATTAATAAGAAATTAGTTGTGGGGAAAGTTCACTTGGACAATAATAAACAGGCAAAACCAGAAAATGTCCCACACTTACTGAGGGTGAAGAGATATTCAAAGTGAACTTAATAACTGAGAACTAAAGCAGAGAAGGAAAATTTGTATTAGAAAATGTATGTTACACCTGAGAGGAAAATAAATGGAAAGCCACGTAACACGATCAATGTGTGTGTATCAGGGGGATGCAGGGAAAGAAAAATGTCTTGAAATTAAGAACACAGATTCAAGTAGCACCCTGAAACCAGCACTCTCAGAGAAGAAAGGGAAGAATGGAGGAAGTTCTTAAGCTTAAAAGGTCTGAGGATCTGGTCAGAGGGCAGAGAAAGGGAGAAGACTGAAAGCATGGTATGTAAGGAAGAAGAACACTGCAAGGAGCTGCTGAGTTCAAATAAAACTTCCATCATTTCAGCTTACCACTACCTCAGTCCTTACTGCAAGCTCATCATATCTCATCTTTCAAGCCTACATTTTAAAGTCTTCTACTACCTGTCTCTGCCTTCTATGTTTTTTTTCAGAGTCATAGACTGGCTGAGGCTGGCAGTGCTCTCTGGGTCCATCTGGCCCAAATCCTGCTCAAGCAGAGCAGGGGCACCCGGAGCAGAGCGCCCAGCACCACGTCCAGGTGGCTTCTGAAGATCCCCTCCTGTGTTCTCGTTTGTGCCCATTGCCTCTCATCCTCGACACTGGACACAACTAAAAAGAGCCTGGCTCCATCCTCTTTGCAGTCTCCCCTATGGGCATTGATGGAACCCCCAGGGCCTCCTCTTCTCCAGGCTGAACAGTCCCAGCTCTCCCAGCCTCTCCCCATAGTGCTCCAGTTCCTTGATCATCTTGGTAGTACTCTGTTAGACAAATTAAGTCTCATCTGTAGGGATTGTAATGCGGATTGAACCTGCAGAAGTCCTTGCCATGGGTTATGCAGCACCAATCTTCAAGGCATCTCCATCCCTGAAAAGACAGCCAAGATGCCGACACCTACATCTTGTACCTGTGCACAGGAGACACCAACTGGTCATTACAGCCAAGAATCATATCATTTAATGGGAAAACCAAGAAAAAAATAATGCCCGAAGACCACCTCTGCCCCACTGCTGGTCCCACTGCATGGGCTGGGAGCTCAGCTCCCGTGGCATGACCTCACTGCCATCCACTTTGGCACAGCACTTGGCTCAGCAGGCGGTAGCATGACAGGAAACTTGAGACAGCTATGGCTTATCTTTTTGTTATAAAGACCCACAGGTGATATATTTTTTTTTCCTTCTCCCAGCAGTGATTCATGAGAATTTCTTCAGCTGTACCAACAGACTGCGATGGCAGGCACCACAGGGCCCAACGCCTGTCAAACCTCAGTAAAGGCCTGTGACCACACAAAGGACTTTTAATATATATATGTCAGACATTAGAATTAGTTGTACCTTAGACAAGCAATGGTAAGTTTAAAAATTGAAGAAAAATTAAAGTAAATCTCCAATTTTCAAATTAATTCTATGTAAAGCATGACTGCATCTGCAGTATGACTTCTGGCAGTTTTGGAAATCTTGTGCTTCATCCTATCAAACAATAGTTTACTTCCTAATGGGAAGTGATGCTTGATTCGTTTTCCTTTGTTTGTCCTGTCAAATGTTGGCTGCCAAGTTTCTGCCCAAATGTTCAAAAGATAAACTGGTTACAGGCCTTCAGCTGAGTGCAAGTCTGCTAAACATGGGTGTCCGCCAGGAGAGAAGCAGCAGCCATCAGGTCTTTACGCAATCAGAGCAGTCCTGGCATGTGTGACAAAGAAAGTACACAAGTATAAAAACAAAACAGGCAATACTTAATATTATCCTGCACACAAAGCTTTAGTAGCAAAAATATATATATATAATGTTACACTAAGAACAACATTTGGACTCCACGTAAACAAGACTCCTTTCTTTTTTCCATTTTCCTCCATCTTTCCACTACCAGGAGCATTCAGCGATGTAATCTTGGGGAGAACTGCAAGGCTCTGAGGCAAACGAGCTGTTCAAAATAAAACATGGGAGATTTTCATGGGAGGATGAGAGAAGCTGAAAGCCATCGCTAACTGAAAGGACCAAGTCTGTTTCGAATCTGACCTTTTTTACTATACAACCCCAAACAATCCTAACAGCCGATTCTCTGAAAAAAAGTATTTAACCTCAGCTGCTCAGTCAGCCTTCTCAACACGATGGGTTACAGGCACCAGAAAGCAAAATACCACCATTATCTTCAGTAGTGGACAAATGAGTCTTGAAGAACAAAGACACGTGTCTCTCTCTGCAAAGAGTAATGCTTTTCCTTTTTTTTTTTCTTCCCCTCCAATTGCAAGCTCGTATTTCAAAATGCATTATTAAGCTTTCATTAGTGTTACTTAGTTCTCTAGAGCATAAAAATTCAGGTGCTAGCCAAGCGTTTACTAGATTGCTATGTACTTGAAAAGAATACAGTAGCTTTCTAGCAGCTCTTAGTAAACACTGGAGACAGAATTTTCTTCCCAAATACAGCACAGGTATTGCTTTATTCGGAATCAGCAGTAAGAAGTTGTAAATATCTTAAGGAAAGCTTTTCCTTATGCTTCATTTGCTGTTGTGTATTTCATATCATTCTCTATTATTTCTATCCCTATGTTTTTTCCTTCAGACTCTTCACTGCTTTGCAGCAACTGAAGCAGCACTTTTTTTCCTGTGTTACTATGCTGACTGCGGCTACAATAAATGCAACTCTGTTTTTCAGTCCTTCATCTAGAGCCTGTCTGCTCCATTCCATGTCTTGTATGGCGCACAGCAGTCACCTTGCAAGAATATTTTTTTTTTAAGAAGAGAGACAGACAAACTAATGATAAAAGCCTTTGCAAACTACCACTAGTGACTAAGCCTTTTAGGAACTTGTTTTCCGTCTTTACAGAGCTGGTTTTGTTTCCCAGGCACTTGCACATCAGAATCCAACTAGCAGGCATGCAGGCATTCAGGGAAAAATGAAACAAATTAAATGAGAATGGTTTAGATGTAAAAAAAAAAAAAAAAAAAAAGCTAAAAGCTCAAGACCATTCATGTTCTCATCAGACTTTCTTTACAGAGATAGGACATAAGACTTTTGTCAGCTGACATTCACTGACATGAACAAGCACTTCAGAAAGTTTTGGAAGCTGAGACGTTGCCATAATTCACCTAGGCTGTGCTATCTGACTTTGGCAGGTTCCTTGTCCCATGACAGCCTGGAAATGTACATCCCTCTGCTCCCTCTCTCTGCCCAAACGTGCAGTTGACCTACCTGTGTACTGAGATATCCCTATGGAAGAATTTTATTCCCCAAGAATGCAATCTGAATGAATAAAATTTTCTCTTTCAGCTAATTCACCCCCTTTGGTAAGAAGTGACAGGACAAGAGGTAATGGCCTTAAGTTGCACCACGGCAGGTTCAGGTTGGATATTAGGAAAGATTTCCTCTCAGAAAGAGTGGTGAGGCAACAGCACTGGCTGCCCAGGGAGGTGGTGGAGTCACTGTCCCTGGAGGCGTCAAGAAACATGTAGGTGTGGCACCGAGGGCCATGGTCAGAAGGTATGGTGGGGACGGGCTGGTGGTTGGACTAGATGGACTCAGAGGTCTTTTCCAACCTTAATAATTCTATGACTCCGTAAGTACTTTGCCTCAACAATCCCTGCTATGTCTGTTTAGATGATGCAAAGTTTGTAAACTGGACTAGAAGAACAAGAAGTTGACAATAGCCTTTCTGTATCTATCTACTGGTATCAGCAGCTATACTTAACTTTTGTCACAGTGCAGGATGTGTGGGTCTCACCTCATTATAGAGCCAGCGTACACACAAGCGTTCTGGGTCTTCCAGCTTAGAAGTGGCTAGTGAGATCTTTAGGAAAAATCCTGCTCTGCCCAAGCTTTCATAACTGCCAATAAACTACTTTTAAACCAATAAATACAGTTAATAAAAACATTTTCTTTTTGTCAAAACTATCAAATTCTTCCCAGTACGAAACCAATGGGTGATGCTTTAAATCTAGGATGCTGTAGCTTTTAAAATGGTATGACTCACTGGTTTACACAAAGGTAGCTGTTGCTTCCTCGGCCATATCCTACAGCAACATAACTTACGTCCACGCAGTTGGCAATAAATCCGTTTGACAAAATGGAACAAAAGATCAAGGAGTAAGGCATTTCAGTTCAAACTAAATCTTTATTCATATGGAAAATACTATTTTTCTTTTTGCAAATAATGCTAATAAATAAAAATACTCCGAAAACTTTGCTTAGAGTTAAGTGACTACTTACAGCCACACAAAGCTTTTAATTCCCGTTAAAACCACGCCAACAATCATGCAGATTGGCTACGAGAAAGCAATATAAACTATATTTTGTGCAATCTTATTATACAATCTCAATGCTATCTTCTTCTAAACCATTTCACATAGATTGAAATGCAATTTCAAAACAAATATTAAGGGACATGTTCTACACTTATTCCACATATGGAGCCGTGTATAGTTTAAGCCCATAAATGTAAATGAAGTTAAGCGTTCAAAGAAGGTAAAAGAAAAGAGGACCCCATTCTGAGAATTCAGACAAGTTTATAAACACAAGAAAAGAAAAGCTCACATCAGTGAGTTCTCAAGACAAATACATTACCAAAACATAACAATAAATTATATTAAATTTATTAATGTTCATCCTTAAAATGTTTTGTTTTTTGTTTTTTTTTTTTTTTTCTGAGGAAATACCACTTGGAAAGCACACCAAGCCTTCCATCAAGAAGTCATACCTTAAGTTTACATATCTCAGTTTCCCACTCGGGTACAGTTTTGTTTTCTACTAGGCTTCAGCTTTGCGAGCATAGTCTTTATCGTAACTTTAAAAACAAATCAAAACATTTTGCAGTTAAGCTGTGCATCAAACACATCATCAAGGTGAGAAACAGGCACTTGACAGTATAATGTGCAAGGCAAAATCTTTACTGGTCACAGTATAAATAGTTTCTTCAGGAGGGAAATTAAAAGTTCTCAGCCTACCTTGGAGGGTAAAATACCAAGGGCTGCCAGCAGATCTCCTTCTGGTCTTTTAGGTCAGCACCAACAACCAAACTAAACACCAGCTCATGCCTTTGGCTTAGAGGGTATTCCATTAACTATAAAATGCAGCATACTTTACCCAAGAACCCTAATGCTTTCCTATAATTAACCTCAGCATATGCACTTGCCAAAGGCAAACACTGAGTTTATTCACGGACTAAATAACTCAGTATAAATGCTAACTCTTTCTCCTCTGTATTTTTTAATAGATAACGCCAATTTCATAAATACATTTGCCAGTTGCAAGATCCTGTTTTGTAGCACAAAACACTGATGTTCTTCTATACAAAATTAAGAACAATATCTTTGAACATCCTATTAAACTCAACCAAAAGACGACAGAAATCCATTTTGCTACATCTCTCTAGGCACATCTCAACAGGACACTTCAAAGAATACCAATGCAGGAACCATAAGCCAGAAAACCATTACACAAATTGGAAGAGAGAGGAGAAAGACGGCACTAAGAAAGGAATAATGTGGCAGTAAGAGAAACAAGGTACGAGCTTAGAAGAAAATTGCATGCATCCCTTTCCATAAGCATAAGCTTCTTGCAAAAATATGTTTACAGAATATCTATTAAATATAAAGGTATACATTTCCTTGTAAAAATGCTGATTTTCTCTCAAATACTAATCTGATCTTTCTATCGTACTGGCCATGTTGCTAGGCAGTCAACACAAGTTTTCAGTTCAGTTGTACCAGTTTCACAAACAGGAGAGAAAAGGCTTCTGTTGATGTCTGCCATGAAACTTTTGGTTTGATTTGTTTTCCATGGATGTTAAAAGTAGTATTTATATAGGTCACAGAAGTGAAACGGAAACCAACTTTGGATCTGACATTGGCTGCGCTGCTGATGAGAGACAATATGCTAGAAAGAGGCACTTTAAGTATTCTATGTACATTTCAAATCTCCAGTTTAACACTTTGCCCCCTTTTACCAAAACTGAAAGTATCAGTAGCAAGTAAGACAGAGCTTTCTAAGAAAAATGCTTCAGAAATTGTGTGCATGCACAACCTTGTAATGGCTCAGTTATCCCGAAAATGCCAGTCTAATTCAATCACTGCTTATGGAGGGAAGGGTGAGGGGCAGTCAACAAATTGTACGAAACAAAACAAAGAATTGTTTGTAGAACTGGGACCAGCTACTGTAAAAAGGAAACCGTTTATCCTTCCATAAGAAGCAACTCATCCTTAGATTCAGGACTACACATACTGAATACTGAGATCTTACACTCTACCCACTGCCGCTTGCCAAATTTTCCATCATTTCTATTTTTGGCATGACATGCATCTTAAAAACTGAGAAGTTCAGCTTTGTCAAACAACATTCAGTACAAAAAGCTCTGGAAGACCCATTTGACCTCACTACTGGTGAAGTTCCCGTGACGGAAGGAATTACATTGGAGTCGTATGTTCCCATTTCACACGCAGTACATTGTGACAGTGGAGCATCTCGTGCGCACAAGCTGAAGCATATGCTGAGGCTGAAGATTTGGAAAACAGTCTACTAAATATAAGCATTTTTCCTGCAAGCTACAGATCAGTATTCTTATTTTAAAAGGGACAACATCAAAACTGAAATTTTGAGTGACCCTCAAATACCAGGAAATAAATCAGGACCTCAAGCTAGTGGAAGTTCCTACATAAGGCAGTCAAATTTACAACCAGTGTATACATTCGCTACGGAATTACTCATTTTTTTGGTAAAACCAACAATCGAACAAACCGCAGAGTCTGAATGTGAAATATAGGCACAAAATAGATTCTCTACTTTTTTTTTTTTAGTGTGGAAAACATAGCTATTTAACAATGTAATAAGAAAATTTACTATCAGGTGAGCAAAAATTTGTAACAATCTGAATAAAACAAAGTACTGTATAAAGGTGCAATATTGAGCAGATTTGATTTTGGTTTAAACACACAAGTAAATCACGGAACCTTTTTCTTCTTACCTACCAAGTATTTCACATCACCAGCATCATTCCAGTTCTTCCCAGTTGTCAGTAAGGTTACCTTTGCTCTGACGTCTAATACTAACCAGCTTTCCAGCCGATTTGATACTCCACCTGGAACTGTTTCCTGAGCTGGCCAGGTTTGTGTATTTTGTGGAGCCTTTGGTTTCATCTTCCCAGCCTGACCAGGCTGAATAGTCACTTAATGCAGTTGCTGCATCACTGGCAGAGTCAGCAGCAGTAATCTGTGGTGGTTCCCAGCCCTCAATCTCATCTGGTTTCCTAGATTGGACATTCTGCTTTATCACCAAACTGTCCCAAAAACCTGGCTTCTTTTCTGACTTCATCTCTTCCTTTAATTTTAGGTTTGTTCTAGAAAAATAACAATGATGAGGTGATTAATTTCTTGATTTAATGATGCATGTAACAGTTATTAATAACATTCAATTAAATTATTATGTTTTATAGGAGTGAATGCTTTTATTCAACAGAACTGAAGCATCTTGAATTTTATCCAAAGCTAGCTCTGCATCTTCACTAAAGAAGTCAGTTGTCATTCTATGACAGCACATCCATAATTGTCATCTTCAGGAAAAACACTTCCTATATGTGTAAGGCTAAGCACAGCAGACTCTTGCAGTGGGAAAACAGAACTGGATTGAGTATGACAATTTATTATAATAGAACTCCCCACCCCCAACCCATGAGAACAGGCCTTATGAGGAGCATATGAGGGAACTGGGATTACTTAGACTGGAGGAGGCTCAGGGGAGACCTTATTGCTCTCCAGAACTACCTAAAAGGAGGTTGTGGTGAAGTGGGGGTTGGCCTCTTCTCCCTCACAATAGGTAGCAATAGGACTAGATGGAATGGCCTCAAGTTGCGCCAGGGGAGGTTCAGGTTGGATATTAGCAAGAGTGGTCAGGTGCTGGAATGGGCTGCCCAGGGAGGTGGTGGAGTCACCGTCCCTGGAGGTGTTCAAGAAACATTTAGATGTTGTACTGAGGGACACGGTTTAGTAGGAAAATATTGGTGGTAGGTGGACAATTGGACTGGATGATCTTGGAGGTCTTTTCCAACCTTGGTGATTCTATGATTCTATGAATTACATATAAGTGCCTTTGGAAATGTATGGAGCATTTTAGCTTGCATTAGAACAATTTAGGACATTAACCAAAACAAATCCCAAACCCAACACTAGGACAGCAGAAGTGTTATGGAAGTGTTTTGCCTACCACTAGCTTTGAACACCCACTCAGTACTTCCTCAGTTTCATACTCCTGTTACCACCTTTACAGGTACACATTATATCCTAAAATATTTTATGTACAGACTTTATAGAGACCAATACTTTTTCTTCTCCTCAAAGACATGCACCCTACTTTGAAAACAGTTGTTTCATATTTCTGAAAAGAAATTCCAAAGTTCCCCTCCCAAAAATGAGAATAAACAACCTTTGTGTGTAATCCATACAAATAATCTCTCCTGCAGAGACATTTAAAAGGCTACTTACGCTAATAAATTTCTTATCTCATTAAGAATTATTATTTTGTATATGCAGTGAGTAGCATTTAAAGTACAAAATGTACAAAATGTCAAATGTTTATGAGTAAGTTTATGTACAAGGTTATAGGTGTAACCAAACAGAATGCCAGAGAGGCTGTGGATGCCCCATCCCTGGAGGTGTTCAAGGTCAGGTTGGGTGGGGCCCTGGGCAGCCTGGTCTAGCATCAGATATGGAGGCTGGTGGCCCTGCCTGCAGCAGGGGGGTTGGAGCTTGATGATCCTTGAGGTCCCTTCCAACCCAAACCATTCTATGATTCTGTGATAACACAAAAGGCTGAATAACGGTGGTGAAACACACAATCTTCATGGTTCAATGAGCTAAGAAGAAAACTGAAAGCATTATCTACTACTAGCATACAAATTAGCCACAAATAAAACACCCACTGAAATATTATGAATATTTCTATTAAAAGAGTTTTTTTCCCACTAACAAAAGCTTAGCATAAGGAGCTCGATGCTATCGTATTTAAGTGGAAGCAACAGAACCAATACTTTTAAAAAAGCTTTTCCTTCCGTGAACTTAGCATTTGTGGAATTTTCTTCTTGTTAAGGCCAAGCACAGACCCCAACCACTATTCTTATATTTTGTGCCTAGAGCACTTGAAAAGTTATGTTTTCTTTAAAAGTAAAGTAAAAGTCGTGGCATATGGTTACAGGAAGACACCCCCAAACTTAAAATACATGCAGTTTTCATAGGGTACTAAAAATCTCTTTCCATATTTACAGTAACTCAATTTTCATACTGTCTCTGTTCTCTTCACTGGGTTATTTCATTCCTACTTTATGCATAAATTGCAAGGGATCCTTAAAGCAACCTTAGCATCTTAATACCAAGAAAACTGTACAGAAACTAGAGCTGGGAACTTTTACTGAACAGGCTCAAAATGACACAGAAATACATGTATTTTAAATATGCTTTTATATACGTATATCCACACGTATGCATTTATATGCACATAAATACACAAACGTACTGAAATGCATGTATTTCAATGTCAATTGGAAACAAAACATACAATGACAAGTCTCAGCAAAACCTTTGTGTGTCTGGAACTGATGAGTGGCACACTTCTTCCTGTTTGTGACCAAGGTAATTGGGCAATGTACAGAGGTAAACCCTACATGTGCTGTAATAGCAAAACAGTCAGCCCCGGGAAGAGATCTGTCTGCTCAGACAAGGGCCCTAGCCACAGCACAGTAGAGAACTGCCCTGTGAGCATTTCAGCTCCAAAAGGGAATACCTGCAGAACCTGACACAGCTACATCACTTGGCCTTTCCAGGGTAGAGAATACTTCAAAAAAGGAGGTAAAGCATGTTAAAGAAGGAATTCCTAAGCTCAACTGCAAATTAATCAGTAAGAGGAAAGAGGGTCACGGATGACCCTTTTACTCAGAAACCTTTTCACAGCTAAATTCCCTCTTCTTCCTGACATGCCTAAAGAGGTTATCAACAATACCATCCTTTCCTAGCACAGCATGCTTTATGAGTGTTTAACTTACAATGGATAGTTCTGAAATGCACATAAACCTTTCTCTGTGATTTAACTTCCAGGAGCTGAACACTACTGCTTTTCAGCCTCTTCCTTCAATGTTTTGCAGAGCTATTTTCTGTTCCAGTTTGTGTATTTTTACAGCAGATAGAACAATCAGATTAACTCACCCTTTGGATTTTGGAGACTTGCATCCGGCCAGCAGTTGCTGTTCATCATCTTTATTGAACATAGATGTCACTTCCTTCCAACCCCGGAAACTTGCACCTTGAACCTATGCAGAGAAGTAAACATACTCATAAATGTGTATTACAGAATTTAAGCAGAGAGTACGTGCCAGCGCTGACTGCTTGGGTGGCTGATAGGCAGCCACAGTCCCACTTCCCTCATGCCGTGCAGCTGGGAGCACAGAGGTTCTCTCCTTTTGAAGAAGACTGGATTGGGTGACTGCAGAAAGAGCTGTTTCCTGCTGAGTAAAAGTACAAAACCTTGTTGGTCTGCAGGAGCTGACAAGTGATGTCAAAGAGCGCAGCTGGGCTCTTGGATGCTCTCCTGCAGCCAAGAGCTGCTGGCTGCATGTTCATCTATCACACATAAGAAGGGTGACAGAGGGAATCTAGGCAGCTGAGCAAACACTTCAAGGGGTTTCAGTAGACAGAACTGAAATGTCATTGCTAGGAGGGGCCACAACAGGCAGGACAGCTGGCTGGATCATGAAACTTTGAAGATTTTACCTGCTTTGCACAATTGTTCCTGTTTTTAAGCTGACCCAAACTACATCTTATGGCCTTGCAAACAGAAAAGGGATGGTATGTGCATTGGTTCAGCAGTGAGATGTGACCCAGGCACCACTGGGTGCATTACGGTGTGCTCTCTGCATTCATGCCATAAGTTTAACCATCCCTGCAAAAAGATTTCCAACAGTATTAAGGGTTTAACTCTCTCTCCCTCAAAGAGAAAGTTATTGGTTATTTTTCTTTTGATAATATATTTAGTGACAATAAAAGAAATGCAAGCACACGTGCCTAACCGAATACAGAAGTTGCTTGTCATTTCTTGCTGTGTCTAGTAAGAACGGCACAGTCTATTACTGATAACATTAAAAAATACAGCGATACATTATGAAACACATAACAATCAAAAGAAAATTGTAGTTGTCGACACAAGGGAAGGCTAATTCATCACCTGTTACTATGCTTCGTTCTTTCTGCAGAACTCACTGGTAGAAATTAGTTTGAATTTGACATTTCAATCAATTACAGATTATAGCTAGTATGCCCACATAGGTGTTAAAAGATGCATGAGAATATCACCTATGAATTGAGTGCAAACCAGGTAGCAAAACACAGATACTGCCAATTCCTCTGCTTGCAGAAACCCACAACTTCCACAGTTTAGGAGAGTAAATTAGTGCCCTCCATGTTGTATGTCAGCCACGGGGTATTTCCATCTCTTGCTCTCCTGTCCATCTGTGCTTCTTACCCACCTCCATACTCACTCCTGAACAATCCCAGATAAAAAAGGGCCAGGAGACAGAGCAGACCCACTTGAGGATTAGCAGGAAGGTCTCATCTAGACTTTCCCATCACTCCATTTTGCTGGGATCCAAACAAGGACAGCTCAGGGGACCTCTGAAGAGGGAACGCTGAGCAAGGAGGGGACAGACTCTTTAGCAGGGTCTGTAGCGACAGAACAAGAAGAAACGGTTTCAAGGCACTGGAACAGATTGCTCAGAGATGTGGTTGATGCCCTGTCCCTGGAGACTTTCAAGGTGAGGCTGGATCAGGCCCTGGGCAACCTGATCTAGCTGTGGCATCCCTGTTCATTGCAGGGGAGTTGGTCTAGATGGCATTCAGAGGTCCCTCCCAGCTCTAAGGATTCTATGATTCTATGAATTCCTAACTCTCACTCGTGGGATATGGACACACCAGGCAGAGGAAGATTGTGTTCACCACAACCCAGAGCTGTGCTACTGCTCTGCCAACCTCTTCCCAAACCCATGCCTGATCTTACTGAAAGCCACAGCCTTCCTCATGGCCTCATAAGAAAAGCAACTGCTTCTATATATGTGTTTTTCTCTACTATGAGAACAAAGCAAGTACGGGTTGTAAGAAAACTCTTACACACAAACATATGCTATTTTTAATTACGTTACAAATACAAAGACAGCTAACTTCAGTTTTCTATCCCCGCAGTAGACTAGCCTTACCTATGCTGCAAACAACTGGTACTAGCAATAGCATCAGACAAAACCAGGCAAGCTACGGATGGTGCCTTCAAACAGATACCCTACCTCACCATGCCAAGTCCTTGCACTGAAGCTAGGAGCCTCTCCAAGCAATACTTAATGCTTGGAAATGCCATGGTGTAAATAGAGGTGTAATACCTCAGTCCTAGTGTTTACAGGCCCAACCCTGTCAGCTTTTTCTATTGTTCTCTTCAACTCGTTAACAAGTTTAACATGAGGATTTTGTTCCCATGTTTTGGATTCCTGTCACTGCAATGTAGCTCATCCACAACAAATATCCAAAAAAATAGGAATCTCCAAGATGTTAGATCTTGAGGTAGCCTTCATCCTCTGCTGCCTTACTCAGACTCTCCCATTTCAAGGCTGTATGGGCAGGAATCTTTGCTACAATATTTATTAAGAGCAACTCCTAACAACTCTTACTGCCTTAATCCTTTAGGCTTGTTAAAAGACCGAGTAACACTCAGTGGTCTAACTTATACATAAGCTTATCTATCTTCAAAAATAATGGTTCATCTAACATAATAAACCTGCAGATGAAACAATGAAAATAAAAGAACCATCCCATTACAGTTTTTAGATAGCAACGTAATATAAAGACAGACAACTGGCCTAACTTGAATTGTATGTGCCTTTAAAGAACAGCATTGACAAAAGGCCATTTGGAGAGAAACACCTACGCATGCCTATGTTTAATGTAAAAAGGGTATACCTTTACACACATAACTCTTATTTTAATCTAGAAAATTAAGCACATTTCACTGACACAACTCTAACCTTTGCTGCATTGTTTTGGACACTCAAGTAATCCTACGTCTAAAAGAAAATTAAAAAAGAGAAAAAGACCAAACTCATTTTGTAATAAAATCCTGTTAATATCTACACACAGATTTTCCACATTTTTGCCTTTGGATATTTTTACATCTAATTTCACTAAGCCTGATGCAGATCTACAGATGACTTCAAGAACAATTATTAGCAGAGGTCCATTCAAGGTCAAGCAGATGCCATACGCAGGTCTCTAGATAAAAATTCACAGAAAGCTGGCTGGTGATTCTTTCTACCTGTGCGTAAATCAGTAAGTACATATACCACATTGCACTACTCCTTCAGCATCTACCAACTTATATTTTAATGAAGCATGGCCATGACAGATACAGTAAACTTTTAGGATATACTTCCGTCACTTAACTTATTTTCTAGCTGTTGAACTATTTAAGACAGGGATCTTTCTTTTTGACCATGATGGTCATATAACTGTCACGTACTAAAAAATTTCCCTAAAACAGCAAGACATGTTGGCTTATTTCTTTACAATTTCCTTTGAAGATTTTAACCTAGAGGTAAGTGCTACTCCCAGTGCAGCTGGAGTAATTACAATTGTGTCTGCTAGTAGGTACTATTCAGTAAAGAGATCCTGAAGTCACTGTTCTCCGAAATGGCAAGTTTGACATGCAGCAGTTTCAACAACTTTGCAAAGTTATGCAAAATATGAAAATAAACTACCGATATGGTCTTTGAGCATCAAGCCACTTGCAGAAGTTCTGTATTTCATTTTTATGATGTAATAGTCTATACAAAACGCAAAAGTACCACTCCTAAAGTTTTCAAATAAGTCCGCATTTATAACCGACTAGTTCATATCCGCAATCTTTTAAAGTACTTTTTCCATGCATCCATGGAAAAAGAAATAATTCAGTATCCAAAGTTCAAAGAACCACAGAGTCCATATGGCTGGAAGGGACTTCTGGAGATATCTACCCATCCACACTGCTCAAAGCAGGGACACCCAGAGCAGCTTGCCCAGGACTGCGTCCAGCTGGAACTACAACATCTCCACAGGTAGAGATTCCGCAGCCTCCCTGGACAGCCTGTTCCAGGACTTCACCACGCTCATGGTGAAAAGATATTTTGTTCCCCTTACATGGAATTTCTTTCATCTCACTTTGTGCCCATTGCCTCCTGTCCATTCACTGGGCACCACTGAGAAGAGTCAGGTTCCATCTTCTCAATATTCTCTGTGCTTCTGAGGTACCTGGAGAAACCTTTCATTGTTGCTCTTTATTTCCCCCACCAGATTTAACTCTAAGTGGGCTCTAGCTTTCCTAACCCCATCCCTGCACGTTCAGAGAGTGTATTTATGTTCCCCTTGCATCACTTGACCCTGCTTTCACCTCCCATATGTTTCTGTTGTATGTTTTTTTTTCAGAAGCATCTTGTTCATCCACACAGGCCTCTCCTCACTCCTGATTGTTTCCCTGCTTGGCAGGACAGACTATTCTTGAGCTTGGAGGAGGAGATCTCTGAAAATCTAAGCTGACAACACTAGAAAAGAACTCAGTGCACAGTCAAAACTCTCGGTTTAAAACAAAATAAAAACTTAAAAACAAAAGACAAGTGAAATGCCCAGAGGAGACTGCTAAGAAAACAGATTACAACTAAGGACTAGTAATGTAACATCAGATGTTAGAAAGCCTAAACTTTCAGAAGAACAAGTTGGACGCTGCAGTCTACTATTTTTCAAAAATGTCAATGAGAAGTAAAACAGAAACCTCTCAAGGTGTCATTTCAGTGCTGAGTGAAACAGGATCACAGGCTTGTCTCATGCTAGTTTGACTAAGAGAGCATGGAGTACTTTCCCCTAACATCCATTTTAGGTCTTGAAAATCTGCATCACAATGCTCTGTGCAATCACCTAGAAGGATCTGTAGAAGTGATATCTAGATGTAAACGAATCCATCAACAGGCAGACTACTGAAAAGCCAACATCATCTTCCCTGCATTCAGTAGGATAAATTCCAGCTTCTGAATTTACTGAAAAAGCTGCCATTTAATTAGTGTATCTTCGGAAACTGGGAGTACAAGCAGCCACTTCCAGAACATCATGTAAAGGATGCAGTCTGTCCATCCCTTGTCTAACTGCCTGCAATTTTCTCCCCCTCACTGCTACTCCCTCTGCTTTGCTGAACCTTTAGTATTGGCGCCCATCTGTCAGACAGATTCCTGGAGAGTACTTTCACAAGATGGCAGATCTGGTTTATCAGACACTGCTGCCGAAAAGGGCAGATCCAGTTCATTACCTACTGACATTTATACCACCTTACTTATCCCATGGTTTTGTACCCGTGTGATACTGTGGAAAATCAGATGAAATTACTAAGCAAGCAGAAAACTAAGTCATTTGTTTTTTGCGTTCTTTTGGTTAATGATAAGAATCAGCTCATTAAAAGATGTTAGAATCAGATAATCACCAAAGAACATAGAGGCTAAGGGCAACGGAACATCTTTTGTAGCAGAAATTAAGATATGAATTCAAGCAATAAAAATTGCAGCCATCTATCTTCCATAGAGCCTTGTAGGTACAGCGTGGCTTCCCTGAACTCACCACCCTAAGGTTCATCCTGTAATCTCAACCCTTACAGGAGGGTTTTTCTGTTTTGCTGCCCATATTGATCCAAGTGAATTAGCTATATATAAACTACATATGTTGACCAGATTTTTTTCCATCTTCAGACAAAAAAAACAGGGAACAAACATCTATCGACAGCTAACTTGATATGTAAAATATACCAGAAAGGGTCAGGTCCTCTTAGTTGGAAGTCTCCTATAAACTTGAGAGATATCACTACAAATAAAATACCAGTATAAATAAGTATACCACTTTTCACCACACCAACAAATTCAGATGATTGACATGACCCTCAGCTTCCCATACTAGGTAGACAGGCAATGAGTAATAAATGAGCCATCAAAGAGTCTACTGGGAAACAGTAAAGCATTGCTAAGATGGCTTTTCAGTTAATTTTACATCAAAGGTACGTAATTCATAATTAGAAAACTACATGATGTTAAGAAGGTTCGTGAAAAATTAGGCTAAAAGGTGACAAATGAGGAATACTAAGTTATATACTAAAGAAGTAGAACACTCCTAAAAGTAAACTAAAAAAAGTACGTTGCAGAAATATATATATACACATATAGATGAACACGTACTAAAGAAGAAGACTAAATTTAACTGAAAATAGTTAATTGTACATGAATGCTGTATTATGGTGGGGAGGGGAGAAGCATGGACTCAATCAAGTCTGAGAACAATAGCAAGGATTTGGGACATTACATTAGAGGTATACGATAAACAGTTAACATTTCAAAGTGAGTGATTAAAGAATGTTTGAACATCACTCTGGCTACAGAGATACAGTATTGCTTCATGAATGGGTAGTAGTACTTGCAATATATTCTCGTTAGACTTTTCTACTTCTAGACTGCTAACCAGCAGGGCTCCAGGGAACAGAAGTCACTCTCTGTGGGCTACAAGAAACCACATAACAAGAGTCTTAGCAACCAAAAAGAGCAATTTTGTGCTCCGTATACCTGCAGTGAGAATCAGCATGTTCAATGCTGTTGTGTAGTTAAGCAGCTAATCCCTAAAAAGCCTCAACTCAGCATGTACGAAATGAGATTTCTAGAAATGTATGCTTTGGCCAAGTCTGAGCAGACCATCACAAGTATTTTCACACAGGATTGACAACTGGTGAATCAAAATCCTCCAGCAATGTAGAAGCACTCCACGAAATGCGTGCACAATTTTCTTTTTTAAATGGAAACAAAAATGGATTTTCCTCTCAAACATGACTGAGAAGAAACAACTGTTTGTTCTGCAGCTTTCCTCCCTCCTCTGCCACTCTGAAATGAGGCTAAAATAAAAAGCCAGGGAGGAATTTTCCATATAAGTACTTTACAGGTTAATAAAGTTACAACTAAGTGTTTTATAATAAAAAATGTCAATCAGCTTTAACTAAAGACGCGTTGTTCCCACATTATAGGAAGCCTATTCATATCATGCAAGAATTCAAACAACAAGGAATTTAAAATGAAAAAAACAATCCCCCTCCAAATTTGTCTCCCAGGTATCAAAGCATTTCTGGGGAGAAATTTCTCAGCTTTCTTGGTGTGCAGACCAACAATTACTCTGTCCTGGGGTATAAATGAGTGAAACTCCAGAATTTGGCCCTACTGGATTTCCCAGCACCTTTAGTACTATTATTAAAATAATGTATCTTGTTTCTCCAAACTATTTGTCTCTTTTCAAAAGCTGGCCTAGTAACCATTGCAGATGATGCCCCTGCTGTACTTCTAACGGTGAAGCTCAGCGCTGGTGTCAGTCCACTGAGTTGAGCTTAGCTGAGGCCAAGGAGCGATGTGCAATGGGTTCCAGCTTCTACCTTCCCCAGTGTAGCACCACAGAGTTCGCAGCTCCTCCAATGGAGATGCAGAAGGCTTTCTAGCCAGCTGTACCTGCCTTTTAGGTGAACCAGGAAGAGGGAACCAAAAAACTCTAGCATTGAAGCCAGCATGTCCTCACTGTGGGGTGGGCAATTTCTTGCATGAGCCCAATATAAGATCATTTTGCAGCCCATGGCTCTAGCCACTAGGACCTGCTCCCACTTGTGCACCTTCCAACCTAGGTCAAAGGCTTTTCTGTCAGACTGGGAATGAGGACTAGCCTAAAACTTGGGTTTTAAGATACCATAAAAGCTATCTCCCTGAAGGGCCCGCATACCAAATTTGGATCCCTTTTCTACAAGAACTTCATTGTTCTTCATTATACTGCTTCAACATGGAGACTCATTCATGAAATGCATACACTAAAAAGGCCACATATATAAAAAGCCTTCTATATTAAGGATCTTGGAACTCGTGGGATACCACTTTACTGACACCTTCTAAGAAGACAGAAGAATCAAATAAAACTCAGAAGTGCTTTCAGAAACAACAATAAAGAAAGATAAGACGAGAAGGATAAGGAGCAGTTTTAGTGAATACATTTTTAAGACAAGGGGATTTTGCTTTACAACAGAAAAATACTGCAGCTCAGTGGTTTGCCCCGGGGCCTTTTTTTTTTCCCTGAAACCAAAACACGCACTTAGCAAGTCTTCCTGAACAACTAAGAAATGGACAAAAAAGTTTCAATATAAAATAGATTAATGTCAAGATTCTTTTCCTAAACATTTATCACCTGGCATAAAATAAATAGCAGTTTATGCCTCCAGAAGGAGGAATACATTTTTTTTTTCTAAAAAGCAGAAAGATATAGCACAACTGTGCTTCTATTTTCACTGAAAATCATGCTGCATCTCAAGCAGAACAAAAAAGAAATAACAGAGGCAGATGTTCAGTTTATACATGTTTACGTGAAGCATTCTATTACACTAATGACACTGTTTTTAAATGCTTTTCTCTATACCTATGGAATTTCAAAACAAGCTCTAGCATATCAGAGCAACTTCCAGTCCTTTCATCTTCTATCAACGTAGTTTAAGAACATTAACAAAAAAAATTCTTGGACACATATCAAGGTAAAAAAAATATAACTCAAATGCCTACTTTTCTGAAAGAGATACAAGATATACAAGTCCTTGTGGTCACAGAGCCTGCTGAATTACATACATAATGGAATATATACAAAAAGCTCTCCTACTACTAGCATTTTCAGCACCTTTCACAGGTAATATTTAGTTCTACTTTGCTTTAGATTTCACTTCAGTTATTCCTGGGGAGTCTTATTTTCATTTTAACATATATATGTGCTAATATATATTACATGAAAGAATAAAAATAAAGGAACTTTTCCTTCAAAAAATAATTAGAAAGCTGCTTTATTTCAACTACTATGCTGCTAACATTACTTCAATGAGAAGTCCATGACAGTATGAGGAAGGACCATAAGTAATTATAAAATCAACAATAAAGAACATAAATATTCTCCTTAATTCAGGATGCACACGATAAACAGCAAAGTTCCTAACACACACCAAGTGAAATATATATATGATACAAAACATGTTACACTTCCAAAGAATGGGTATTTACCTTTGTTGCAAGTTGAGACACTGAAGATGGAACTTCATCGTGAAGAAACTGGTCTTTATTCTCAAAAAAGAAAAGAATAAAGATAAAAAAGGCTCATGATCAGTTCAGTTTGACAATCAGAAGCAACGTTTTAGATAAACGCTTTTATTCTATTCAAAACATCATGACAGAAAATTGACAAAACATAATCACATTGCAGAACTAAGCAAACATCACAGCTAATGCTGCACCAGAAGCAAAAACACAAAATCAAAGCCCTGCAAAACCAAAAATCTCACACCAAAAAGAGAGCTCAAAAACACTCTTGTGTCAGAAGGATTTCCATACAATTAAAATTTAAAATTTTAACTTGAATCTTCAATTAATAGTTGTGTCTGTATTTGTTGTAGACAGTCGTCTATGCAGTGCCCATAGCCTGAAGTAGGCAACGTCCAAAGACTCTTCTTTTGCATCAAAAACAATCTATGATGAAAAAGCACTACTCTTCCTCTTCATTACAAACTTTTGCCTGCATTCCTTTCTCCTCTATCTTCGAGATTTCTGATGAAAATCGGAGTACTGAGGATACTAGCAAAGTTAATTCAATAGGGCAGCATTTCTATCCATCTCTGAATCAAGTTGGTGTTTCAGTGCACTCAAGCAAGCTATCAACAGTCCCAAGACAGGACAAGTAAGATCAGTAGCAGGAATAGTTTACAGGTCAGAGAAGGATATGAGAAGTGAGCCACAGCATATAGGAATTGTGGGATTTTCACTTTTTTCAGTCTGTGTTTTACTCTTTTACTAAATAGGAACAGAAACATACAACTTACATAATTTAAGAGCAATTAAAAAAAAACTCACAAAAATTACAGGAGATGGTTTATAGAAAGCATCTTTGAAGTGACAATTCCACAGAATTCCCAGTAGCTACTTAGGTCCATATTTTTCCTTATGTCAGACAACTATCACGTCAAAATCAAATCTGTCAACTCCTTATTTTCAACTAAAAGGAAACGTTAACAAGTTTATGTGCTTAGGATTTTTTTGTTGTTGTTTTTGGTTTTTTTTTTTTTTTAAGGTAACTCTGTTTAAAGAGCACCACATATCTCTACACAAAATGCCCAAAGACCTGTCACTTTGCTAACAGCATTAGGAAGAGGTGAAAAAGCTTACAAGAGAAGTGTTATGTGTTTCTAGTCATGGGGGACCCCCGAAGTATTGGCCTCCTTCGGGAGAGCTCACCTTCTCATCCTACACATCCTTTTTTTAATAAATTTATTTTCATTTCCCAGCGATGTTTCCATGTACAGTCAATCCTTCATATTGTATTGCATATCTAGAACCAGTATGAAGACCATCACACTGCAGTTCAGCAACAACTGTATGTTGGAAACAGCAATTTGCAGATAGAGAGGTGTACTTGTTGGGGCAGAATACGAAGTCAGGAACTCCCATCATCGTCAAAAATGAGACTCTTGCTTCCTGTGGATCACAAGACGTTACCGAACTTCTGGATTTCAGTCAACTGTCTTTACATCGCAGGATACCATTGTGGATGGGATTCCAAAAATTACAAAGTTAACATTTGTGCAATACTCCAGAATGAAATTTGGTTACTTTTTTTCACCACCAGTTTAAAGAGGGAATTGCTGAATCACTGGCGATATTTTAAACAGAAATGCCATGCAGAATTCCAGGGTAAGAGCTAAAGAACACTTATCCGATTTGTCCAAATTTTTTACCCAAAAGAAAGAAAAGTCCAAGTACTAGGAAAGCCTCCAGGAAAAGTATCGTAAGAGGAAAAGCGATTTCAGCCATCCAGAGCTGTCAGAGCCGCCAGGTACAACAAGCACCAGTGTTGTCTCCAGAACAAACAAGGCACCATTGGTACCTCCCAGATGAACAACACCTCTCACTTTCATTCTTCCAGCTCTCTAAACATATTAAGAGGGATTATAAAAATATGACAGTGCATAAAGAAAAGACAGAAGGGCGACGGCACACAGCCTTTATCAAGCCACAGCATACAGAAACACGAGTGCAAAACACCTTTCACAGTGCAAGATTCTAGGGAAAAGCTCACAGATGCGGTGAGCATCTCACAGGGCTGGGGAGCCAGATAACAGGCATAGTAAAATTGGAACACCATCTTTGATAAAAGTCGTCATTCACAGTGAACAGTTAAAAAAAATGAAAAAATAAAACCCAAGCTCTTCAACTAAGTGTGACAAGTAGGGTTGTGTTGTTGTTAATACATCCACATGTTTACTACTCACAGGCATGCAATGTGATCCTCATAACGAACGAGGGAGTAGCTCCCAGGAGCACACTCACACAGTGGAGGACTGACAGTCAGAAGGCAACACAAAGTTAAAAGATACACAATACAAAGACAAAAAGAAAAGCAACTGGAGAGAACACATTTTTCAGGAGGGGAAGAACCATCAAGAGCCCAAGAGCCCCTCTGCAGGATAGGGCTCTTTGAAGATCTCATAGTGATAGAACAAGGGGGAACAGTTTAAAGCTACCAGACAGGACGTTTAGGTTAGATGTTAGGGGGAAATTCTTTACTCAGAGGGTGGTGAGGCACTGGCACAGGCTGCCCAGAGAAGCTGGGAACGCCCCATCCCTGGAGGTGCTCAAGGCCAGGCTGGATGGGGCCCTGGGCAGCCTGAGCTGGTGGGTGGCAACCCTGCCCATGGCAGGGGGATTGGAACTGTATGGTCTTTAAGGTCCCTTCCAATCCAAGCCATTCTTTGACACTATGATTCTAAGAGATCTAAGAGATGAAGAGTTTGCCAACTGTGATGCACGTCTGACATCCATCCGCACGTCCTACGTGCTTTCAGTAACTTGTGACTGACACCAATCTGATTTCAGCCAACTAACACCAGTAGGTTTGAATTTATCAGTCTCAGGCAGACATGATTTCTACACGTTTGCTGAATAACCTGTGGCTAGGGAGAGCAGAGGAAAGCAAGGCAGGAAAAAAGCATGCTCCACAGCAGCCACAGCATTCGCTGACTCACAAGGCCTGGGGAGGGACCTCCCCCTGGGTGACATGGAAAGTGACAGGGACTGAAGCACCATGAGAAAGGTCTGAAAAGAGACAGGAAGGCACACACAGCCCATCTTTACCTGTTACCCAGGGAATCACTTATTTCCCTCTTCTCATAGATACAGGAGACTTTCATCACTGATGAGGGACCAAGGAACCTACGATTTCATTTTTCTTCTTTCATTCTCCTCTAAGGGGACAACTACCACACAGCTATTTGTAAAAAGTGAAGATACACTTGCTTTATCACACTGCATAAGAAACACCCGACACTCCGAACATTTACACAATATCCCAGTTTACTTTAGTCTAAGTGGTTTGCAGTTACTTAAACTTAAAAGAAAAACGTGGAGTACATTATAGTATTTAGTAATGAAACAGGCAACCAAATGCTAAGGCAAGTGGGAAATGCTGATCAACATGAATAGACTTTCAGTTTTGGCATAGGAATGTTGGTATGCACAGTGTGTTTTCGTAAGGAAACAAGTGCCCTTTTGTTGGACATACTGCAAACCATAGGGTACTCAAGGGATTAATTCAACTAGCACATAAACCTTTTTGTACAGAGATCAAAACTGTAATCTACTTCCCTCAGCTTCCTTTGTGGTAAAGTAATTAATTAGTCCCTTTAGATCATTCTCTTTAATGATTCAGTCCATGATGAAAAACACCGGACACCAAAGAGTTAAGGCAAATACTAGCACCATCTCAGCCTGCATGTCTTTCTCTGCTCTAGCACATTAAATGGTATATTATCGATTTTCTCTACTCAGTTAGGGAGCCTTCCTATCACACATACACTGGATGTCAAAGCAGAATGCACATAAGAAAAAGTAAGCGGTTATTTTAGGAGGAGGTCTTTTTGGTGCACATTACTGTCCTTCCACTGACCTGGTACATCTCCTCTGCCTACTGCCATGCCTCATCAAGGACTAAGTGGAATTCAAAGTCTAGGTCATCATGCCTGTAAGTGCAAATTAGATTATGAACCACAAATGTAGAACTTAAGTGGAACAAAAAACAACCACCACCACCTGAGGAGATATTTGCAGTGCAGAAATTGAAGACAACTCCCAGTCCTCCACAAATCCCCCAAAGTATTCCAGAGATAGGAGATGGAGAAGAAAAAATAAAAATCACTCAGAAGACTGTAGACCTCAAAGTTAACCTCTGAAGTTGGAAAGATTCCCAAAACACTGATTACAAACCAAACAGGAGAACGACTCTATATACACAGCCTGACCGGAGACGGCCAGCTCACATTCAGACGAGACCCCGCTGTCAGATCACTATCTTCAACCACAGCTAACAAAAGAACCTGCTTCCTTCAGTTTGAGCAGGATTTTGCTATAACATCAAATGAAAGAAATAAAGACTACGACAGATTAATAAAGCAAAAGTCACTCCACTTATCTGGTTTTAGATCTGAAACAAAACCAGCACAAAATGCACTCCTCACTGGAGTAAGGAGAAAGTTAGCAGCAGGCAACTTAGGCCTCACGTACTTGGTCACACATACAAACACATGGAAAATTCAATGTGTGGCTGTAAATATGCTTTCCAAATCATCAGCTTGAAGCAACTGTGATCAAACGCAGATGGACATAGCTGGGAAAAAAAACAGAACTGTACCTAACACTGATGCAAAATGGAACGTGCCCTTCAAGGACACAAGGCCTGCAGTCTGAACAGCCACAGGGTGCGTTGCTCAGTCACACAGCTTTCACACAAGGCCAGGTGTTCAACAGACGCAACCCCATGTTGAACCATGGATTTCACTTCTCCTTGATAGCAGAGGTCTAGATTAAGTCCAAGACCATTTCTAGTCTTGTCCATACTTTCTGTACTGATAGGTCTCAGTCTTTCAGTGCTGTTTCTATGTCCCTAAAGCAAGCGAACAAACCGAACTAACTATCTGAACAGACGGTGTACACTGAAAACTTTAATTAATAACACCAATGAAAAGTATTAAACTAGGAACTTCCACAGCCCGTTCACGCTCAAGAGTTGTTTGCCATTTTAAACTGGTTTGTAAGAAAACCATATAAAGAACATTCTAGAACTCTAAATTGCTCACTAACTTTAGAAAAGCATCTCCATTATAACAAGAACCCAGTTCAGATGCCATTGTGACTGAACAGCGACACTGACTGCCACCCTGGCAGCCTCCTCTGCTGCTCTGTGGCAAAATGGAAAATAATTTGCTCACAAAGGAAAACATAAAAAATGAATTATGTTAAAGAAATGTGCTTTCCCCTTATAATCTTATACTTTCACCTGACAGTTCACCAGACCATGTGCAGAAGAGCCCACCGTACCCTGCTGCCTTTGAGAAGTCCAGGTGACTATGTCAGATACAGCTGACAACCCATCCAACATATTTAAAACTGCTTTCATCTTCTAGGACCCATCTTCTGCAATTAACTATTATTCTCCAGATTGACCAGATGATGAAAAACAGTTTTCCTATCTTTTCACCCTTTAAATTATTATTAAGACTGAATAAATCAAAACAAAGATGATGTTTTTTCCATCAGCATTCACAGCTGTCAAAAACTTGGTTAGCATTTTGGCAGACTGTTTCATTCAGCCATTTCTTCTTCAGTTATTGCTTCGCATTCTTTGACATTTTAAAACAGAATATCTAAAATTATTTCCATATTTTCACTGTCAGTTGATATAAATGGCAAAAGTTACTGGAGAAGATTAATTTCCAAATGTAAGTATTTACACGAGAATACTTTTGTAGATCTGCACTTTATTGTCATTACGAAAAGAAATATCAGAGCAGCAGATTCCTATGCTCTGTGTTGTCACATCAAAGCAGGAGGTTATTCTATTAATTGCTCATATTATTGTGTCTGTCTGTAATAAGTCATTATACTACATCTTACTCAGATTTTGCTTCACATAATATTTTTGGGAGAATGCTATTTAACACCTTAAAAATAATTTTAAAAACTGAGCTCATTAAGAATATGCTTTTGCCCTATTTTTAATATTAAAAATATGCTCCAAGGACTGGAAACAACTATATTAAGGGGGAAATAACATTAACGTCGATGCTGAAACGAAGGTCAAATAATCAATTTGACTTGAATTGCTGCAATAACGTAAAGATTCCAATGAAGTTTTTTATTTTGATGGTGTTTCTGACTGAAAATTTCTCTGATAATTATTTTTAATGCCTTATTCGTACCAGAACTTCAGATTTCATTTCTGGACCAGAAAGCAGGCCAAATGATGTCAGTTCAAAAGACAGTACCTACTTATGATTTTTTTATTCAGTCGTGCACGGCATTTGAAATTAAATTACACATCCCCCAGAAAAAAAAACCTCTTGCATGAGTAATGGTAATATTTTCATAGAATAGCTTCTGCAAAACAGACTGAATGCTTTATTGCTGTGGAACACCGTAACCAACAAACACACCACTTCCTTTTGAGATGCTGCTTTCATCTCCACGTGTGCAGTGCTACATTCACAGCCTAGCCCGGCCCCACACAATGAGCTGGTGGTGAATGGCATCTATGGTGATCCATGCCTTCATAGAATCATAGAATTGCTCAGGTTGGAAAAGACCTTCAAGATCATCAAGAGCAACCTCAACCTAACCGTACTACCCTAACTCTAACAAGCCACTGCTAAATCATGTCCCTGATGATGTCAGGACTGAAAACTGCTCTACCTGGTAAGGGATCCATCTAACTGCTAATAACTCCACACATGCTATGGATGCGCTTATGCAATTTGACAAAAAGTTTCTACAAAAGCGAGGAAAGAAATTAAAGCTCTATTTCATTAATGAAGTATTAAGTATTACGAAAAACATTAATTCTTTCTCAAAAAGTACTACGTATTAGTTTGTTCATGCATTAGTGGCATGCAATCTTCACACTGCTGGGAAAATATGGTTCTATTAGCTTTGCAAAAGCATATAATAGCATGAACATGAATAGCTTAGGTTACAAGGGACCTTAAAGACCATCCAGATCCAAGCCCTGTGCCGTGGACACGGCTGCCACACACCAGACCAGGCTGCCCAGGGCTCCATCTAACCCAGCCCTGAGCACCTCCAGGGATGGGTCACCCACAGCTTTTCTGGGCAGCCTGTGCCAGTGCCTCACCACCCTGAGTAAGAATATCTGCTTAACATTTAACCTAAATCTCCCCTCGTTTAGTTTAAAACCATTCCTTCTTATCTTATCACTATATGCTTGTGTAAATAGTCGGTCTACCTCTACAAAGATACAGCAAAGAGATTAGGGATGATGGATCTCCAGAAACAATTTTGAGAAGAATGGGATTTTGGATCATCCAAAGGGAATAATTCTGTATGATGCTTGCAGGGATGCAGACAGACAGGGCTGAGGACAAACAGAGGCTGTCACAGCTAGTAATGCAGAACTGGCACCATAAAAGATACTACAAGTGTTAGAAGTGACAAATGGGCAAGAGGAAGGGGATGTACTAAGAAAAGCCTTGAAAGCAAGGCCAGAAATCTGAATGTAAATGTCCTGAAACAAAGGGACACCAGCTGAAGAAACTGAACCAGAAAGATAAGGAAGAGTTAACCTTTATGCCATAAGCAACAACAGCAGTATCAGCAAAAAGACACCCCAAGACACCATCAGCTCTTCAGGGCTCCATGAAGGCTGAGAAAGAAGAAGAATCCACTCAAGAAGCTGCTGCAGGATGGATGTGATGAAAAAAAACAGGAAAGGCAACTCAAGGGAAGCTTCAGGAGAGGTTTTGCTGTCAGCCCCCCCAGTCTGATGTTCGGGAACGATGACAGAATACAGGTGATGGATGTCAGCCAGGAAAACGTCGCGAAATGTCACAAGAACAACTTTGAGGAAAAAAACAGGCTAGAACAGAAGGGAACGTATGAAGTAATTATAAGAGTGCCACACGCAAAGCCTGAGACGCATCTAAATGGTTAGAAAGTGAAGGAAAGACATTAGCTGGATTAACATTTACTACTTTTTTAATTAAAAAATAATCTTATTCAGTGTATTAGTAGACCATACAAAATGCGGCACAGCTCCCACCCATTCCTTCAGGGCCTGTCTGAGTTCAGCTCAGCTGAAGATGAAAGCTAGTCCCAAAATTGTACCGGAGATTTAAACATCTTAATTAAAATAGGTAACTAAAAATCTGTGTACCCAACTTTAAACACATTCAGTGAGCAAGTCTAAACAAAACTCAGCATTAAACATGTTTTTGCACATATTCCCAGTGAATATAACCAAAAATACCATCAGAGGGGAACAGGTCAAGCAAGACTAGAGATCTGGAACACTTTACTTGAAAGACAAAGTTGCAAAATATAATACAATTTAGCTGGATACTCATCAGCTACACTAATATATAGGTATATTCCAAAGCCGAGCACCATTTTACGTAAGAGTTGCATGAAATATTGACACATCATTGACATCTCTGAGGCCTGATTAGATTACAGCAGACTTTAATCAAGGAGAATACAGCATGACTGCCAAAACATTGCCTTGCTGAAGTCAAAACCAAACATTTTTCCCATTCCAAAAATATAACTCCAGTTTGAAACATAATGAGTATATTACAAACTGAATGCGGCTTTGGCAACCATCTACTGTATGTTTCAAGCGTATTTTGAGAGAGAAACACAAGAAGACATTAATTTCATTTTACACACTTGCACTATTCACACGTATTAAGTTGCCTTCATGCATTAATTGTAAATCTAGCCAATAAAGAACCTTCATTGCATAAACGTAAAATATTTATGCTTTGAAGAATAAACTAAAATTAACCTTTATGATTCAGCCTAAAACTGTCTGAACTAAAAAAAAATAATATACAACAATTCGCACACGTACACAAACCATTTCAGAATTTACTTGTCTTTCTTATCTCAGGAAACAGCTTACTATTTTAAATAAGTGTTAACAATTCAATATACTTCAACGTATGCAGAAACTTTTGCTGACAAGTGGCTAAAGGCTGTCAGTTCCCTCCCACTGCCATTCTCATGTTCTGAAATTTGTTTTTCTACTCCCAGAAAATAAAAATAAAAAAATAAAAAAATCAAACCACTCCACAAAAACAGAACCATCAGAACTTCTGGGTCTAGATAAAACTAAGCTTTCCTATTTAAGCAAGTGAGACCACAAACTTCTGCAAATCCAAACGTCTGCTTGTGTAAGCCCAGATCAGCCTTCCATACTTAAACAGAATGATTAAAATTTCTGTAGAGCCACAAAGGTTTTTTCTTTTTTAATTCCAGCAGCCTAATTCTTTGTTGCTGTCTGCTCCTGAATGTCCTAATTATTAGGTTCTACAGTGAGAACTCCTTCGCTCTTTCCCAGCTTTGAAGAAACTACATACAGCGACATAAATCAAACGCAATGATGACAATGAATCTTCCATTTTACTAATGGCGTATCAGGAAAGAACCTAGAGGAAATGAAATCTAACAGTAAACTTCAGCCCAAAATCCAACGATGGGCTTTTTTAATCTATTAAAGATCATTCCAATCAATTATTTAGAGCTTAGCCCTTGAAACAGAAAATGAGGGGAGCTCTGGATTCTTTTCTTCTTGATACGAACATTCTTCATCCACAGTTCAGACAGGTTGCGTCACGACAACTCCAACAGAGCAGAGGCAAACTGAGTTTCTCCTGCACAGCTACCATACCAGAACCGCATCTCCTCCACTCTGTGCTCCTCCTGCAGCTCAGGACACAGCCACAAAGCACAGCTCACCACTGAACCTCCCTGCATATTGATGCACTCCACTCCCTCGTGACCATACTATTGGGGGCACAAGCAGGTTCTGATGAAATGTCAGAAATCACAAAGGCTAACAGTAAGGCCCTTGAGCCTTATCGGATCTAACAAGCTGAACAAGTGCATTACGTTACCTCCCACTTTCTCCTTGAGGCCCACCTGAATCACGTTTCAGAAACACTTGTACCTATGGCTGATCTAGGTGCTACCCTTGATGGATTGCAAGAAAACATTAATCAGATGATCACAGTTCTCCATATTGTCTATCATTCCTTAAAGTTTAAATAAAATCTATAATAACTACTTTAAAAAGTTTTTCCCAAATGCAAAAATCAAGAAGACTCGACGCAGACCAATCAACAATAACCGTCTTCACAGCAGTTTCTGAGCTAAACTACACTACAGCCCTGCTAACTTCCCTAAATCATTTGTCTTCAATAATATTTCACCTAGTGTTTTGTAATGATTTATTCTTCCCCTGCCATCCCCTACAACAGAAAGTATATTTTACCCTAGTGTCACTGGTAACAGACATTGTGGGATAAGAATGGAATTTCATTAAAATTGATGAAAATGGGAAACCATCTGCATCAGAAATTGTTGTCAATACCATTTTAACTTGAGATCCCCTACTAAGGACACATAAGGTCATGGTGGTGAAGACAAAGAACAGGACAAAAACAAACAAACAAACAAAAAAAACCCCAAATATTTGCTGTTAAAGTTGAGGAAAAAATAATGTGAGAATTGTGAGAATGAAAGACCAAAGAACCACCATCTGATCTGGGGAGTGCTAGGGTCAGGAGCCTCAGAGTACTTGTGAATAGAGAAGAAAAGCAGGGAACAGCCCCTGCAAAGCACGTGGTGAGTTTGGATGTTCATGGTGGGTTTCAGGAGGTAAGCAAGCCTAAGAGAGCTGCAGACAGTAAACCAGCTGCTTAGTGATAACAGGACAAGTTTCTAAGCATCTGAGGACAGGAACCATGGAAGGAGAGACTAGATGTGGTATGAGAAGCTGCAGGAGACATCTGAGGTTCCCTCCAACCCCACAATTCCCTTCATCCCTTGAAAGACTCTCCAAAGTAAGTATCTATTCCTCCTCTTACAGAAGATGCCATTTATCCATAGGCATTTTCACATCTGGGGACAGGGCTCTTGTGGCCACAGGAGAAAAGCTGAGGTGAGGCTGCACTGGAGAACAGAGCAATGATTTTGGCTCCTGGGAGAGGGAAGGAATAGCTGCTGTGACTAGGGGAGGCTGCTCATCAGCAGCAGCCACGTGTTGACAAGCCATCACAGCTACCAACCAGAAACTCAAGCAGAGCTAGGTTGTCCAGATACATGCCAGCTCTTCCAGCAAGGCAGGCAGGAGACACAGGGCAGGCAGTGGGGTGGGTGCCCATACCCTGCCCTGAATATAAATCCCACCAGCCCGCAGCCCTGCGCAGCTGCCCACTTGGGCTATGCCTAACCTCAGCTTGGTGGCAATGCAAGATCAGATCTGCAAGAAAGCTGAACGGGCTGCTGAGCTGGGCTGATGCTGTATCGCTACCAAGTTCTTGAAAGCAAGTCAGCAAACATTCTTGTAGTTGTTTTGCCTGGTGCTCGACTGATGCCCTTCCTTTCCAATTGTGTTTGTTCGGCGACAGTTCATTGGGAAGGTCGCTGCTGGCATGCAACTTGCCATTTAACAGTGAGAGCCTTCAATAAGACTGCAGCTATTTAAAGATAACCAACCGCTATGATGAAAAACTCCAGAAGAAGCCACCCTGACAGAACTTAGCACCGCACACAAACGCACAGCCATCCGCAGACGCAGGCTGCGCGCCCAAGGATGGCCGCGTAATTCATCGCGGCGGGCGCAGCGCTGCCCAGGGCCGAGGCTGAGGCACGGGAAGGAAGGGAGAGCCGGGCAGGAAGGAGAGAAGAGGAGAGGAGAGGCGGCGAACGAGGACCCCAACCCACTGACAGCCGCACGCACGGCACCGACACCGACACCTTCGCCCATCGCGGCGCGCACCCCGGCGTGGAAAACTGATTACTCATGTCGCCGGGAGGAGAGGAGGGGGCGAGCCCCGCGGCCCCCGTCCCGCTCTTACCTGGGGGGCCGCGAAGGCGGCGGCGGGCGGCAGCGGGCCGCGGGGCCGCGTCTCCTCCTCCTCGGGGGAGTCGTCCAGGAGAACTTTGCTGCTCTTGTTGAGCTTCCACATGGCGGGCGCGGGGAGGCGGCTGTCGCCTCGCTGGTGGCGAGCGGGCCGAGGCCGGGCAGGGCGGCTGGGCTGAGCTCGGCTGGGCTGTCACCCCGCCGGGGGCTCCCGGGGCGGGAGGGAGGAGCGCTGCCTGCCGGGGCCGGGAGCCCGCCCCCCGCGCCCGCCTCGCCTCGCTTCGCCTCTCCCGCCGGCCTGCGGCGGCCCCAGCCCGCGGGGACGGAGCCGAGCCGCCGCCCCGGCCTCTCTGCCGTCCCGCCTGAGCACAGCCGGATGCCGAGCGCAGCGCGCCGTCTGCCCGGCACGGCACGACTGCTGCGGCCCGAGGCCGGGGCGACACCTCCCCGCCGCCCCTCCTCACCTGCCGCCTTACCCCGCCGGAGCCGGCCGCGCCGCCGCTGCCATGTTTGCGGGGGCGGGGGCGCGGGCTTTCCCGTCACCGCGGCAACCGGTGCGCGGCGCCGTCCGGGCCCTGACAGCGCCCGCTGCCCGCGGCTCCCGACCCGGGGGAGCGGGCCCACCGCCGCAGCGCCCCTTTCGCTGCTCCGCGGCCGCGTCCCCACGGCACGAAAGCCTCTGCTGCCCGGGGAACGCCGCTGCCCTCAGGACACGAGGCCGGTGCGTCCGGCTGAGCAGCCTCAGCCCCAGTAGTTCTGCTTGGTGCCCGAGTGGCCCTCTCTGGATGTAACACTTGGTGTTTCCAACTGTCCTCGTTTTATTTTCACACAGACACGCTAGTCTGTAAAAATCCCCACCCAAGCACTCATTTTCCATCATTCTGAACTATGAGCTAGGGTCAGGTGTCCAGAGAACCATGAAAGTGCTTTGTAACGCCTTTTTTTTCTTTTTTCTCTGCCCATGGGCTCCTCATGCATCACGAAGACACCTGCAAGCCTGCCTTTGGCTGCCTGAGCTTTTCATGGTATCACAGAATCATAAAGGTCAAAAAGACCACTAAGTCCAACCATCAGCCCATGCCTCTGAGTGCTCTAGACCATGCCCCAAAGAGGGGCAAAGTGGCAGCAATTAGGCAACAGCAGTGCATTTTGGGCCGCAATGCGCTCATACCTGCTGGGCTGGAACAAGGCTGGCCCTGGGATGCACCGACTGCTCTGGGCTGGTTGCTCTGCATGCTCTGCGTGCTAAAGGAACGCACCTCCACTTCATCCAGGTGCTGCGCACCTATAGAGCCAAAGTTCATAAAGCATGGAAATAGAGTTGTTTCTTCCACCACAGGCATCCTTATCCTGAACAACCAGCACTGTAACTTCAGAAGCGTCATCCTTGATCAGTGCACAAGTGAGCTTACAGTGCTGACAAAGGATTCCTGTAATGACTTAGGAGTGCTGTAATGCTAACTCTAGTTTATTACTTAACCACACAAAAGACACATTCGCTTCCCTTGAACCTGAAGTCATAGAACTTAGACCAGTGCTGCTCTAGCTCTCTCTATTGAAAATGAACTTAGTAAAGCAATATTTGCATTTGTAAAGCAAGTGCACAATTGTTGGAAGGTCTGGAAAAGCTGGGAAGTTTTACAGTGCATTTCTAAACAAAATCTTTATCTCATTTTCAGTCACTTCTTCTGCAAGTTGAAAAGTTCTTAAAAGCAAAGCCCAGAATTCCATTGCCCATCTTGCATTAATATTAACCAAATCTCAAGGGGGTAGGAGATGAAACATATGCCCAGTTATTAAAGGCAGGTTTAGCATGGGTTTCCTCTAGAAGGCCAGGTCCATGTATAGCTACTTCTTTATCTGCTCATTCCTTGTTCAAATTCATAAATGAAAATACCGAGAAGGCAGAGTGTAGTATTTCTAATTTACACTGACTCATATTTGGGCAACTTTAAGTAGTAAAAAAGCATTTCCTTTTATTTCAGTTTTGTGTTTAGACTCTTAAAAAGATCACATAAGTTATCAGTCACCACATGACCCTAATATTTTAATCCATTGCCTTCCATATGCTGTTCTTCTTATCTGAAACATCAGCTCTACCATTAAGCTTAAATCCTCCAAATACTTATGACTCTGCTCAGTTTTGGGCGCATGAAAAAATTCATTCTGTGTTCCCAATACAGCTATGCACACCAAACTAACTACATGCCTTCTTGGGGGTCTTTTTTAGTTTTTTCAAGGGTGTTTGTTTTTAATTTCTGATGCTTCACTTAAGCTCTTAGACATTCGTGTGAAATCGTGGCTTCAGTTGGGTCACTGAAAATAGGTACAGTTGACTGTGAGAGAGCACTAGTCCAGATTTTCCTATTTGTCTTTGAGACATCAAGGCAAAGTTGAGCACTAAAATGGTCTTCTATTTTTTTTCTGCTGATCTGTTCTGCAGACTTCATGCTTACAAATTCATTATTTCCTTTTAAAAGTAATTACACACATCTAATCAAATTTTCCAGAGTAAAAAGTTGACATCCACAGAACTGCCCAGGATTAAATAAAACAAACAAACAAACCAAGCCACTCAAATAGGAAGCTTCTTCCTCCAATCAGCTGCTTTGCCATGTTTCCTTAAGCTACATGGAGGGGAGGGCTGTGAAATCCTGTCTGAGAATCTTCTTGAATGGTATTTAACATTATGAACATCTTTATTGATATCATTATGAGGAAGATTTGATTATTTTGCTTCTGAGCACTGATCCTATCTTCCTTAAGGGAAACAAATAAAACAGGAAGAAAAAAAAGGAGAAAAGTAATAGAAAATACACCCTTTGTCTCTGACTCTCATAGAAGCCGGAGCTGTTTTGAAAGCAAAAGCCAGACAACATGGCTTTAGCAGATATTTCATCAGCTGGCAAAATATTATGCCACTGGAAATGTCATTTCTCCTGTGCTCTTTTCATCCAGACTCTCACCCAGTGGAGGACTGGGTGGAGTTGCTTTGGCCAACTGAACCAGACTCTCAGGAGACAGAAAGCAAAAATGAGAAAGGTAAGAAACAGGGAGGTGACCTGCCGTGTCATATCACAGTAACTGTTGGAGACTATTGCCACCAAGGTAAGGTTCACTGCTTCCCAGCAATGTTAGGCATGCATCACGAGCCTCGGAAGCATCCTTCTCCTCCAGCAGTGGCTCATACTTGGCCATTTTATGGCAAAAGCTGTCTTCATGGCTCCCTGCCAGTGCATAGCAAGGGCTCTGGAGTATCCATATAACCTTTCCTGGATTCATGTTCCAGTTTAGAAGCAAGTGTTTTTCGCTTTCAGGAAGGTGGTTGTGCCAGAGACCTAGGCTGGAGTTCATCTCGTGAAATTTTGAACATCCAGATGTGTAATCTGATATTCTCCATTTCTAATCAGTGTGGAGAAATCCTGCGTATTTTTGCCATTCTCACTGTACTTTTCTTAGCTGTTTACTGTAGGCATCTATCTATAACCATAGCAAAGCTCATAAAAGTGAGCATTGCCAGTGTTACGTGCTCAGAACTGCAGGGGAGGCAAGTTCAGCAACTACTAGGAACAGCTCGGGGATGGCAAGACTTACTTTGTGTTTTCCCCCATACACTTTTTAGTGGCTCCCTAGCAATATTTTAAGCTAAAACATATGTAATATGTATGAGACAATACATATCGTGATACAGTACAGTTTTCTGGATGACTACAGTACTTGAGTTCTGCAAGTCATCACAGTGTCCGATCTTATTGAAATAAAATATTTATGTTGCACTCTCCTGTACACACATAATAGTTGCATTTATCATGCAAAAACTGTTCCAAAGCAGATTGCCAATGATTGCATTTTTAAATTTTTGGAACTGAAATGTAATTCCTAATTAAAGCAAATTGTAAAATACATGCCAGAAAACCACCTAAAATGGTCTATCTTTATTTTTTACACTCTTAAATGTCTATTTTAAGCCTTTTCATTATGAAAGTGAGGTCCAACCCTACAAGAGGCAAGAAGAAGTCTTCTGTTTCTAGCCAAACTCAGTTCTTATTGATAGGAATAAGGCTTTGAAAGAAAACCAATTTGATTTAAAATACTGACTTGTAAAGGAAAGCTGTTTGTGGCTTGGCATATTACTTATTCAGTCTGGCCCTTTGTCCAAAGAAAATGTGTGAGGGAAAAAAGCAAATGCTCCTGAAAAATTCATTTATTAAAAAAAAAAATTGACAGCTAGTTGAAATACCAGAAGTTTTACAGGAAGCAGATTCAGTGCATGGAAATGCATACTAAATTAACTTATACTCTTTCATTGCAATTTATTATAGAGATTTTGTGTCCCGAGGGGTGGCAGGGCAAAACCAGAAGACTAGAATTGATGACAAAGATTGTTAGACATGGGAACACATTCTTAAGAAGATAGATTAATACTATACTTTAAAATGGAAATAAATAAGAGGAAATTGAATAAATGCATGCAGAAAAAATACTGAAAATGTACTGAAATAGAATTGCCTTTTCTCACCAGAAATAAATAAGTAAACATTCATTTAATCAAAAGATAACACATTTATAACTGACAAAAGGAAACAGATATTTTTCAACTGTGTAAATGCACACTGTGTGAACTCATTTCCAAAGAACGTAATTCCTTCCAGAAACAGGAAGTTTATGAGGATAACAAGAACATCAGGTAAAACAAGTAGAAATAAAATATCTAATATGATACATAAACTTCGTAGTTCAGGGGAATATGCTATTTTTAAGAAGCTATACGATAATAAGAGAGTTTTCGTATGAGAGTATATTCCATTATTTTCTACTGCAGGATTTCCTGCTGTAACGTAAATCAAATTGACATTAACCTCTGTTGGAAATAGAGTATAGACTGATGAAGTATATGACTGCCTGACCTCTGTTATTCTTTTCAAAACTTTTTCCTAAGCACAGAAGAGTTAATGTATAGTGACCTGAAATAGTTCTCTTCTCTGCAGTACATGCATTGGATAGAAAGTACACTCAGAGCACTGCAAGTGCTAAAATTTCATTGTCTACAGGAAACAAATGTCATAACCTTAAAAGGGTGCATTTCATTGGTTTTGAGGTATTGTATTTTTGTATTATTTCAGTCAAAGAGAGTTTTTCAAGAAATCTAGTTCATTTGCAATTTTGATTGATTAAAAGCTGTCGAGAATGAAAAATTGTAAAACTCCTGAATTTTGAAGCTGCAGGATACAGTACTCATGAGAGATAGTATCCAGACTCACACCAGAATAGCAAAAATAATCAGACATGCATCGTCCTCTAAATGACTCAGATAACAAGTTTGCAATAGAATTACTAGAGTTAAAGAAACTTCCCCAGCACATTATTAAGTTGACAGTAAGACTTTGGTTGCAGACAGGCCTGTTCTACCTAAAATAGTTTCACTGATATCATAGGATCATAGAGTAGATATACCAGCAATCCAAACAGGCGAGGCACTTTCTGACAAATCGGGCTTTCCACTGTTATCTGACAAAACAAGGCATACTGTGGTAAAAAAGGGCTCTGATTTGCCTACACACAGCTGTCTACCAGTGCAGCTGCCCTGACCATAATAGACAGCTCTGCATTATGGGGCTACGCTAAGATATAGAATCATGGAATTACAGAATCATTTAGGTTGGAATGATTACCTTAAGATCATCAAGTTGAACCACTGACCTAACACTACCAAATCCATTACTAAACCATGTCACTTATCGTCACATCCATGTGTCTCTTAAAATATTTCCATGTATGGTGACTCCACCATCTCCCTGGGGCACACCTCGAGTGCTGCATACAGAGGGATGATCCCTTCACTGATTCTGCTGGCCACACTATTTCTGATGCAGGCCAGGATTCCATTGGCCTTCTCAGCCACCTGAGCACACTGCTGGCTCATGTTCAGCTGACTGTCAGCTAACACCCCCAGGTCCTTTTCTGCCAGACATCTTTCCAGCCACTCTTCCCCGAGCCTATAGGGCTGCTTGGGGTTGTTATGACCCATCTGGCAGAGGTGACCTCCGTTTCCTTTGGAGAACAAACTTTTTGCTACACCGTTGGTCCAAATCAGAGGCACAAGGCCTCTGACAAATGCAGAGCTCACCTCCACATTCTCTCATTGTTTGGAGCATTGTGAGGCCAGTTCTCAAAAAATATCTGAAAAGACAGACAGAACAAAAGTGATTGGCAAAGAATAATACTCCAGAAACATTGCAGTTCAATATTTCTTGTGCCAATTGACATCAGCAGTGGATAACAAAGAAAGCTACTCTGTGTAGAAGGAAAATCTCAAGGCACCTGCATATGACTCTCCTGGGGCCAATTATTCTGCAAATATTTCTTAGTGATGCAGCGAGCATATAAGTTCTCACTAGACCATGCAGGAAGGAGCTAAAATTTTTTTAATTAAGTCCTGCTTAAACTTTGGTAGCTGTCACTCTGCCTTTTAGAGCCAGATGCTAGCCCAACCGTAACCAAACCTTCAAGCCTTCTAAGCAGAGAAAGGGCTAGGGGAAGAAAGAAGTATGAGAATAAAAAGCAATCCAGGGAACAAGAAAGGTTACAGACTCAAAAAGAGACAGGGCAGCAGAGCAGAGCACCTCTCACCATCCATCATTCCTGGAATGTGCCTGGGCAAGCAGTGGGTGCTGCTCACAAGATCTCTCTCAGTTGACATGAGAAGATGGGGGACTGGAAGCAGATGATAGAGTTGGCAGGGTCCCCTCCACTGTGCTTGCTTCTCCTGGTGTCTTGAATGGCCACTTTGGAGAGGAGACTGATGAATAGTCCTGTGTTTACTGTCCCTTGTATTACAAACATCTCAGGTAATCATTAACGAAAATGTGTTTGAAGAGTAAGTATTCTTTAATCTAGGTGGGACTGAAATGCTGTTGTGCATCAAGAAAGCCTGCTTTTTTTCTGTCAAATGTGATTTAATGCAGAATTTTGTTTACTTTTAACTTCTATTCTTTCCTGACATTTAAAATGTTCCTTATTCGCTGTAGTAATAATGGGCTTCTGATGTGAGAAAACAAATTACATGCTTCCTTTGTAGAGCAGCTTCAGTGCAATGATCTGAAAGTTCTCACATGTATTAGTGAATTAATCCTGACAATGTACTTCTCAAACGACATCTTCATAACTGGAAACCGCATCTCATCTTTCTTGCTTCTTCTGCAAAGCTTAATATTACTGGAATCAAACAACAAATCATGAGTAATAATAAAGCTCTCTATATGCTGGAAGGCAAAATACACAGATTTTTCCAGCAAGCATTATCAAATCATTTACAAAACAAACAGAAATTTCCTGACTTTGCATTCTTGCTTTTTATTTACTAACCTACTTTCTTTTCCAATACTGCACCTACATTTGCAAGTATTGCTTCAGAACTGTCAATACGTAGTTGTGGATTGTATATCCATTCCAGAAATACATTTATTTCAGTGATTGAAAACACAAATTATTCCCACAATGCAACATCCCACAGGCACAGAAGCCTTTATCCAACCTACAGCAGGAGTGTGACATTGTCTCATTTATGTTTTTCCTAACAGTCTCCCTGTTCCACAATGTCCTGTTCCTTTGAAGCAATTGTCCCATTGGGTCAATGTGATACAAAACCTTCATATATGAGAAATCCTTCTTACTTTCTCCAGATTAGCCCAGATTGCAGGCAGGCAGACATTGCAGGCATTGCCTCTCATAAATTGAGAAGACACTTAAATACTGTGCTTATGTCTGGACGGAAAGATAGAGCATGAATCTCCTCACCCTGGTGAGTAGGGAATGTGTAAGGCTGTTTATGGTGCATCTGTAGGAATAGCCACATTTATGAGCAAAACAGAATAGAAGCAAACCTAGGGAATGAGAAGCAATACTGCTGGAAGACAAGCATCTTTCTTGAACAGTAAAGGGATACTTACATTAGGAGGGCTGAATCAGGACAAAAGCCCATTTGCCCCGGCATCCTGTCTCTGACAATTGTGTTTACAAAAAGAAACAAGACACAGAACAAGTTCAAGGTGATACTTCCCCTGGCATATCCTGCCAGCATCAACTTCCTTTGCTAGTGGTCATACCAGCATCTTTATTTTTAATAAAAACTGATGAACTTTTCTGCTATTATTGTATTCAACTTCTTACAGCAATGCATAAGAAATTGTTGGTTTTTGTTAATTAATGAAAAGAAAAGTAATAAAGAAAAAATTTAAGCAACAGAACAAAAGTTAAGAATGTTAATAACATGATGGAAAAGATCATATGGGACAGTAATGCTTAACAAATCTAGTCACAATCCTGTTGGTGGTGTAATGCCATCTGCTGCAAAAAGTCCCACTGTGTTGCCATGGACAGCCCATGGACAGCCCTCAAGATTCCTCTGAGCTCCACACATAGCCAGAGTGCCCAGCACTCAGGTGTGCCTTTGCTCTATCTGCGTAGCAAGGCTTTCAGAGGAGGAGATTTAACTTGCTGGCAGAGGATGAAAGCCTAGCCCAAACTCTACTAAGCATTTCAAGTTTTATTGTCATTGTAAAATATGGATATGTAAAATCCGTTTTCCTTCAAACACTTGGTAGTCTATGACTATGAGAATGCCGGAGGAATATCAAGTCCAGAATTGGAGATAAATACTCAGTGTCTAATTTATGGCAGTACAGAATTATACACAATATAGAGGCATATATAAAGATTTAAAATTTTTGTTAAATGAAACAATGCAATGAAAAATGTATTGAGAAAAAATTACATTGGAAAATGATACAAAATACTAGCTAAGCAACAACACTGAGGCAGTTGTGTGACAGATGGAGTTACAGATATGGCTTATAAAATTTTACCTGTATTATTTTCACTCCATTCTGTAACATAAGACTTGTCACTCATGACAGTTCAAAATTCAAAATCGTTTTAAAGCAAGTTATTATAACCTCAATAAAACCACATGTGAATCTCCTATTCTGAATCAAGCACTTAAATTAGTTTTGCTTACTATACTTCAAAGGTCTTTGAAAAGTAGATTAAATTATATTTATCCTCAGATACATAGACTTACTATTAATTTTACTTTATGTAGTTGTCTTTGCTTCCAGAGAAAAGTATGCAAAATTAAATTAAGGAGTACTTAAAGAATAAGAGTACAAGGCTAAAGGGAGTTTTAGTAATGCATTTCAAAGACACACCTGTAGTTAATTCAGATCGCTTTCCTGAGTGCTCCTACATAATCAAGCTAGAGTAACACCCAAATGTGGGAAACTCTTCTGTAGCCTTAGATAATGACAGAGTAAGGAAGAGAGACATAAATATTTCTAGAGAATTTATTACCCAATTTTGATTATTAATTAGTTTTCTAATAAAGCGTGCAGGAACCAGTGGCATTTGCCTAAATTTTCCTAGGGTAAGTGCCATTCCTATTAATTTTCTTCTCATTCTAATGCATTAACAAGAAAAAGTATGTTACCATGCACAGATAGAGTTTATTTTAATTTCTGTGCTTAGACCATCTTACTGAAATCTTGGCCTCCCTGAAATGGTTGATTAAAGTTTTCACTGACTTTAGCAGAGGTGTATTTTAATTCACAATAACACGATACAAAAGGGAGACTAAAAAAGCCCTAGTATAGATCCAAGTATATTTATTGTCCCTCATACTTTTGAGATCAATATTAAAAACAAGTTTTTGTTACTCAGAGTTCACAATAGGAAGATTCACTTCATCTGCTTCAAAAACTAGTTAAAGGAGGGATTTCCTCTCCATTGCCTCTCAATCATAGCAGTAATATCAGGTACATACTATGAAAGAAGACTTGGCTTTTGTCCCATTTCTTCTGGTAGAGTCTTACCTAAAATGGTTCTGAATTAATAATTGACATGAAGGACATCAAATTCAACAGATGTTGAGCCAGGTGCCTAAATCCCATTATGCTAAATTCCAGATTATTTGAATTTATGTCCTCCTGAACAATTCAAAAGACTCTCCAATGGGAGAGGAGAGGTACTGAAAGAAAGTCTGTCCAAACTCTGAGGCATCTCTTACTCGATCACATGTTGAGTTCCAAAGCTGGAGCTCCAGTCCTCTGAAAAGTCCTGGTCCAGTCTGCCTCGCAGATTTGGGTTTTGTGTACAGTGCTGTAGATGTGAAAAGTAGTCAGGCGCAGAGTTTGAAGTAGAACATTTAGTTGTGACATTTTCATTAAAGTTAGTCCTTGGAGACCAGCTTATACAAGGAATTCAATCGATTTTCTACATACTTTATCCAACTGTGCAGATAATCTACACTTAGGAAATCTAGACGGCAGTTTACATGGCTTAATCCTAGCAGATTTGCCCGCCTCTAACTTCACTGAAAATTGTTTTCTTATGGTTTAATTTTTCCAAAGCCAGGACTCAAATACAAAGTGCTTCCAAAACTTTAAATTTTTCAGCAGTTGCAATCCATCACTGTTCTCAGTGCACTAGCATGTAAATGAAGTGCAGATCACCAAGGAAACTGGAAGTCTGATTCCTTCCACCTTTCTTAGTATATCTCCAGCGAGACATAGATCTACAAAAATCTAGATTTTCCACTTTTTTCTCACCTAAAATATTATCTCCAAATACATTTTTTCCCCAAGTGTTCACTAATAATATGCTGTCATACTTAAAAGAAAGGTCTACTGTAGGGCTGGTACATACAGGTGAGCTAGTTACTTTCTGAAAGATTACAGTGGTTTGTGTGACTCTCTTACTCTGAATGTAGGTCAGGCAAAACAGACAGCATCCCTTATGTTTAGAGGTAAGGGAATATAAAGCTTGCTTCAGCCACAAGGGTTTATTCCAATCTATGAATTCAGTTTAGGCTAAAGCTGGGGAGATTTATGCTGGCTGAGAATTTGCTTATGCTTAAGAAGCCTATTTTGATTTAGAGAGTTCAGAGATTTTAGTGAATGCTTCAATTAAAAGAGTTTATCTTCTGCGGAGAAATTTGCATACTAGTACTTTCTTCTCATAAGAATTTTGTAACTTAAATTTGCATACTTTTCATTAAATTTCAAATAATGTAATTCTTTAATAGATTTTCAATTCTTTCCACTGTTGATGAATCTATGTATTCATGTGCTACACTTTCACGTAAAATCACTTGATTCTTTGAAATCCCCCTGTATTCTTCTCCTGGCTTTAGTAGTCTCAATGCATACTTGGCATACAACCTCTTGCTTTTAAAATCATGATAATTTACCACAGTTTTTATTTGGTCAACAGCTTACATCTATTGCTAGCAACAACAAGCAAAAGTCTTGTCACTTACTTGGGAATTAGAAACTTAAATACTTCAGAGATTTGTAGATCGATATAAAAACTAGTAAGCTTACATTTCGTATGAGGACAAATGTTTAGATGTACAAATGCCATTGTAAATAATTCCCCATTGTCTGTGGTGCTGTTGCATAGTGCCATAATCTCATAATCCTGCTTTTGCAAGCAAGTTTTTAAATCTTCTCCCTAGATTTGGCAATTGGTCTGTTGGTCTTGAGGGTAAGCAGCATGGTCAATCATCCTACATTTTTCTCTTAAGAAATACCGAGTAAGTACAGTTTTCTTTGAATTTCAAAGCAAATGACATCTGGTTTAGTCATCCTGTGCAAGGATGAGTTCAGCAGCACAGGAGCCTGCACTTGATCAGTTCTGCCACTGCCTATAAAGGCAAATATTGAACTGTTTCAGATGGTGTAGGATAACTCAGCTATCGAGCCACCAAATTAATCAATTTATACATAATAGATCATAACTCTCTTCTTTTGCTTTTTTCTCAAAGAAGGGCTTGGCACTTTAATGTAATACTGCACCACATCCTTCTTGTGTAAGCTGATGAAGCCCAGGAGTGAGGTCATTTCAGCAGGAATCAAGCATATCTCATTGACCTAGATTGCAAGCTGCATACCTGTTGCACAGCTGAAACCTAGTGTACAATCCAGAAGATCATATACTTTAAGCACTGAACTCCCTACGCGCAGGACCTGGAAGCTCCCAGTGCTGCCAGCATGCTGCTTCCCTGGATTTGACAGCCAACAGATGAGGGGAGGTGCAGCAGCTGGGTGCTGAGAAGGAAATCATCTTATTTCTGCTAAGCTTCCTCAAAACAGCTTTGGTTGTCTGGCCCACAGTAGGTTTTTTCAGGCTGTGGTGATGCAGAAAGGGTGACAGCATCTCCTGTTTACAAAGTGGCCCACAGCAGAGGCATTTCTGTGGCTGGGATCCTGGGCCTGGCAGCAGGCTGCAGATAGCCTTGGGCTTCTTGCTGAAGTAGGCCATAGACCAGCAGGAAGGAGGGCAGCTGGAGGACAAAAAAGAAGGGCCTGGCTCAGCAGGAGGCTTCCTAAAGAATTGTTCCTGAGGGACGCTCCTTCAGGACTGTTGCAGCTGCTCATTCATGCAAAGATCAACTATATTCCAGAAAGCTGGGTCTAGAACCCTAATTCCCTCCCTTTCCGTTATCACTGAGGAATTTTTCCTGCAGAAGTGCAAAAGAGACCTGCTGTTTTCTCCATATGCATCCTTTGAACAATGGCCATAGAATACGATGTGATATAGAGAGAACTATCCACACAGATAGCACTGTATCTCTCCATTGCTATCTGTGACGGTAAAAAAAATGATTTGCTCAAATTGTTTACCAAAATACTCCTCCAAGAAGTCTGCTGTGGCACATGCAGACATGGGATAAGTGACTCAATGCAGAGACCCAATGGTGGTACACCGGTTCCATTTTGTTCGACAACCAGTTAACCCACTGCCAGTATTCCTCATGCTACTAATGAAAGCACCCCAGCAGCAGGGTCTGAGCCCACCAAAGAGAGGAATTCGTTCCATGACTCTTCTATAAAGCTCTGTCTGATGCTCAGCAGAGGTAATGCAGCCTCTGTCTTAGCCACAGCTGCAGGAAAAAAAAATTTAGAGGGCACGTACCCAAACATGTATTTCTGCATATTTGTCTTTAATTACTTGAGTCTCGTGTTCTGGAGAGAGACGCATAATTTTATTGTGAAATTTTTGAAAACTTCACCATCGCATTACTGTGACAATCAGTAAAACAGTAACTAGGCAAACAAAACTGAAGTTTTTAACCTAATTACAATGAAGTGCAAAGAAACTCAGCTAGTCATACGTATATGCAGGCATTTTCTCCATTAAGCAAGCCCGCGGGGAAATGCCTGAGTAAACAACTGAACTATGTTAGCATATAAATCAATAGACCTAGTCAATAAAAAGAGCCATCCCAGTGCTGACCCCCCTCTATGAAAAAAGTCGCTGGTGTTTCTCCTGCGGGTCTGTGGAAAAATTAATATAACATTAGTAAAACCTAGGTTTTGTTTTTCAGTACAGACCCAGGCAGGGGTTATAATGCATGATGGCACGAGGCAGGGAATAGATCACAGAGACCTCATGCTCAGAAGTTACACTTTTTGGTTGGTTGGTTATATTTTTTATTCTAATTTAATTTTTTTTAAATTTATTTATTTTTCTTTCTGAGGGCAGGATAAGTTAATAATGTTCCGCAGCCTTAGCATCATGTCTAAATTGTGCTAATGCAGCTGGAGGGTGACTCAGTACCACTCCTTACCCACCCATGTTGGCAGGGTAGTGACATTTCTAAGGGGTTACTGCTGGACATGCCTACGAAGGAGGTGAATTATGTGCTGAAGTACATTCTAGAAAGCCGGTATGGTCTAAGTGAATATTGGCTCCTCATGATCCCAGAGCCCGTGTGATGTCTGTATGGAGCTGTTCCTTGTTTTTCCAGTAGAATTATATCACACCAAACATGACAAGTTTCTTGGCTTGAAGACATTGCTCTTGAAGCAACAGTGGTTCAGTCAGCAATGAAAGTATCTTTATTGTAGGGTAAGTGCAATAGAAAAAGAAAAGCAGTAGCTTTGCCACTAAATGTGGTTACATTGATAAAGCAGCACATGGCAGCTTCATCTTGTGCCAAGATGAGACACTCCAGTTTTGTTTCCTAGTCCAATTCTGCAACTGCAGGATAGTGAAGGAGAGCCATTGTGGCAACTGTCTATAATTTCAGTCTCAGAATGAGGAAAACTACTGTTCACGGTAAAAGGATGCACATTTTTTGTTTAATGGAGCATTTATTTTCTTTCTACACATATGTCAAAATCATAGAATCATGGCTTAGATTGGAATGGACCTTAAAGAACTCTAGTCCCTCTGCCATGGGGGGGGGAGTTGTGATTGTTTGTGTGCTATTGTACTATAAATTTGTAGGTTGTTGAATTGAGACTAATCTGTACAAAATCTGTCTTGTTCCTTAGTATCTATCACCCTTTCTGTTATCTGCTCTCTTATAATTCCCATCTGTGAGTGATTAGACATCTATAAGTAGGTAATGTTACAAGATGCAGAAATATTCCAAGAAAATGTGGAATATTTATACTGTGGCTTACCGTAATATTTGTCTCCTGTAAAATGGGAGTGTTTTAACTTTGGCCTGGAAGAATGAACTGCAGCACTGCAAAAAATGCAGATCCTTACAGAACGAAGATGCTCTTCACTGGAGACAAGCATTGGCATTCAAAATTTTCTTGCTGGTATTTTGATTTTTATGTGTTAGTAATGCTTCTGTATTAGTTGAAATGTAAAAAAGAACACTTTAATGTAACACTGCACTTATCTTTCAACCAAGAGACAGAGAGTGCAGTGCATATGCTATGCCATCAGAAATAGCAGAATCTCTTATAATTATTTAGCACGAGCAGAAAACAAGCTCTTCGGTACCACTTGCTCTTCAGCTAATTAATATCTTGTGTGGTTGGAGGTGTTCCATGAACTGTGACCCCATAGTAAAATTTACTTCTCTTGCTTACAGTGGTCAGTAGCTATTTCATTTTAAGCTATTGTATAGAAACCTAAAGCATGCGACTTAGCACTGCCAGTGCCTGTGGGGATGTTACAAGACTGCTGCAAACATAACATTTGAGTCCTTTAGGGACAAGTTGTGTCTTGAAGCTATTAAGTTGTGAATGAATACTGCAGTGAAGCTTTGTGTGTTCTGATTGAATTGGCATTGCTGAAAAGATGTTGGCTGATAATAATTTAACCTATGGTATATTAACAGAAAAATATGCACAAGTGTTATTAAGGTTACGGCATAAGCTGCAGAAAGCAAGAAAAAAAAAAGAGAAAAGGTACATTTTATATTGTCCAAAACTGTTGTATGTGATGTACAGTGTGACATCTGAAGTTGCTTAACATGACTCAGAATTTGCTATATGCCAATTTAATGCAACAGAGCAAGGCAGAAATTTTGAATTTGTAGACTCTACAGATTTTTGTGGCCCAGTATTTAGTGGAATGTAGATCTGGGTATGGACTAGATGGATTTATAGGGAGACAAAGAAACATTTTAAAAAACCACCCAGATGAGCCATTCTTCTATGTATTCTTTAATAGGATTACTCCATTAGTAAAAATACATTTTCCAATGGTAAAAACTGTGGCATTGGTCTGATTGTTGCCTTCCTCTTAAAAATTACTAGGAGAACAGAAAATCTGGCTTCTTCAAAAGCCCAGTGGGCTACACCTACGAGGCAGAGCTCCTGCCATCCACTATTTCATAGAGGTCCTGAGCCAAGCCTCAAGCCTGCAGGCTGTAAGGCAGTCACAATGTGCCCTGGGCAAGTTCCGAGCCTGGACAGGGAGAATCCACTCCCTAGGATGTGCACTGAGGGCACTGCCAACACGTGGCAGCTTTGAGAAACGAAGCAGAAGTGCCAAGGGGGGAAGAGCTGAAGAGACTGGCCAATTGATGTCAAAGGCAGGGAAAAGCAGCATGATGAAAAAATCAATATTACATAGCACCTCCTTCTGGTCTCCACAAATCTACCTGACAAAGCCAGTACAACCAGTTTTCTCAATCTGTAAGAATCCTTGCCTTATTCCTAGGCAGACAGAAGAAAGCAGATCAAATAAACACACATGAGAGAATGACAAGTTCAGATGACAAAGACAGTTGTTACTGCAGTCATTTATCTCCAGTTTAAATTTTGTTTCTGTTCTGTGCCTCTTGGTTCATCCACTTGACACATTGGTCTACCATTTACCTGGCAGGAGCTCTCTATCACTAGGTGGTTAAGATTCACCTCTGGTTCTACTTAGCTCAGTGTTTCGGAAGGGTTTTTTTGAGATTGCTGAGTAAAAGGCACAGGAGAACTATAAAATGTTGTTGTTGTTACTCTGGGCTTTAGTGAGGTCATGTATTAGGGATCTGATGTAATGGAAATAATGACAGTGACCCGCTCCTATCACGTTCAGTATTTCTTATCTGGGAAGAGTTTTGACTGAAACCTTGCAGGGCACTCTCATAAATGTGAGCATAAGGGAGGAATGTGTTAGCACATTTAAGGAGGGAAAGAAAGCACTAAAAGTATCTTAAAATCGAAATACTTAAATATTTCTTTTAAATCTATGTTTAGGCACTTACAGATGGAATTTAAAGCTGTTGAACAATTCCAGATGTAACCACCTTCAACCTTTTGGTTGCTGGGAATACTGCAGCCCCCCCAGCCCCAGCAGAGAACTGGTCTGATATTTAGCTGTGCATTCAAGTAACCTCAGACATTCATCTCGGAAGATGCTGTCTGAAGACTGAATATTTGAAAAACCAACAAAAAAATTCCAAATCCTCTATTAGCAGCAGTTAGCCTTTTCCAAACATTGGAAGGTCTATGGGGCAGCTTTCCATAAATACCAGCAAAAGCACGAGGAAACCAGTTCTTCCTTCTGATGAAATAACTCCCTAAATCTTACTCCTTTGGACCAACAGTTGGCAATGCTCTCTCAGAGTTACTACTCACTGCCAGTGTAAAAATGCTGGGGCTGATTCAGCAGCCATAGCACACTGTAAATATTGAAGCTCGTGGAAAGGAGTGCAGCGTGGGAGTAACCTTTTCCTCCTTTCTGCATACTTCCAGCTGCTTTAAGCCCTTTTGCACAGTTGCGACCGCTCAAACTTGAAGCAGAGAGCTGTCAGAGGCTGTGGAACAGTGCTGGAGGGGGAGCTGGGCAGGTGCCATCATTTGCTGTGCTGCCAAGAGGCTCAAAGGTGCCTCCCATCAGCTGCAGTGTGTGGAGTGGGCACCCAGTGAGACCCCCGCTTGTGCTGCCCGGGGCTGAGCATGAAGCTCACTGACTGGTGGGAGCTGGAGATTTTTCTGCTCTGAAGAAATCCTATGGCACAGGGACAGCGAAGGCTTGGGGATGCATCCCTGCTGGGACAGGCAGAGGCACTTGAGCTACTTGGCAGCAAATCTTTTGTGCAGGTGCAGAGAGCAAAACAGACTCTCCTTGAGATTTATACATCAGTGAGCGTAAAATACCCTCCTGCTTTGCATGAGTGTCTGAGCTTTGGGCCTTCCTTTCAAGGCTTAATATTCTGTGGAGAACAAGGGAGCCAGCAAAATGTTTCCTCTGTAATGCCTGCTGGCTGTTGTCTGAAGTAGATAATACCACCCAAATGAGCCTGTTGTATCTCTGCTCGCAGACCGCTGAATTAACAGCGGTGATAATACATCACAGGCATTCATTTCCTGTCTGCTCGATGAGGAAATGATATGCATTCACTGTAGATTAAAATACCACAGCAAGAGGTAAGCCAAGCCAAACAGATCACCAAATTCACTTGAACACCACTAAAATGTACTCCTGTGACATCAGGTCCCCCTGGTTTTAACCTGGCCCTGGTCTTGTGGGTTTTGCTGAGAGAGCTCATGCCATTTTCCACAGCTGTGAAATGGTGAAAACAGGAAAAAAATGTCATGTTTCATGGCAGTATAATTTGTGGGTATAAATGTTCAGATCTTAAAAATGGCACTCCTGACCAACGCTGATATAGTACCACTTCTTCCAGGCCCAAGTTTAGCATTCTGTGATGCTAAACTGAGAAATGACAATGGCTTTAAGCATGCTGGCATTCCAGCTGTTCCACCTGCGGTATTCCCTCAGGAAAAGGGCATCTTTCCCATCACAGGACCAACCACCAGAACAGTTCTGGTGAATTTCAAGATGTGCAAATAGGGGATACAAATTCCAAAGTGAACATGTTTGGTGACACGGACCAATCAGGTACAGTCACTGCTGCAGGACAAGAACCAACTGAAAATTCCAGGGGAGGAATGTAAGTAATTTGTATCTGAATTGCATTAAAGCCTGAAAGAGCACCCTGCTTCAGTATGAAGGGTTTGGTTACATCCCTGAATAAAGTAAGTACTTTTTCTTTTTTACAAGGTAAAGTATTTTTCTTGCTATGTTTTTTTGTTGTTGTTGTTGTTGTTATTTGTTTGGATTTGGTTTTTGTTTTTTTTGTTTTTTTTTTGGAAAGGTCCAACTGATATTCTCTAGAGAAAATAAAAACCGGAGTGTGCAGAGCAGTGCATGTGGTTTCACAACAGGAAGAGAAAAAGAAACGTTCAGAGCATGCTGATCATTAGTGCTCGACAGGAAAGAGCAGAAGTAGATTTATTTATGCAGTATAAAATGCAATCTGTGTTTGTACTGTTGTGGCAGAGCTCACTCAGCCTCCCTCCATAAGCAGAACTGTCTCTGTCCCAGCAGAGTAGACACCTCTGCCCATGGAGAGGGGCATCCAGCACAGGGCACCCACAGTACCAATGCAGATGCAGGGCTCTGGGGTCACAGCTCTGAGCAGACAAGACCAAGGACCAGAGGCACAACTGTCCCATGTCCAAGGACATCCCTGACCAGGAAGGGGTGGCTGTCTGCACATGGCTGCATGTGGTTTGAGTAACCAAGGTCACTGAACTGGACCCAAGCCCCTGTGATTAGAGTCCTCTCCCTGCTCTGAAAGGAAGTAGCAGTCATCCCAGGCACTTACAGGACTCCTTCCTCTCTCACTCCCCCACCATATATAAAAAAAATGCTTTTGTGACCAGGTAGATACCTTCTATTCTTCTGGAAAAAAAAAAAAGAAAAGAAAAAGAAAAGATTAAAAAAGCAAACATGCGTGCAGTCTTTCATATCCATCATCTCCAAGGCAGACTGCATGAAGCACAATGCTGGCTCTCTTCACAATTTCAAGCAGTAATTGAGTCATATTTCATCATGTAAATGCACACTTAGAAGCACTTTATCAAAGTTTTTATTGTTTCTGCACAGTTTTATCTCTGTGCTATCACTCTATTGCTTTGGTGGGTGCATTTAATACAAGGGAATCCCCACCTCTATGACTGTGCTATCATCTTGTGTTTTCAAAATTAGCACTTAGTTATGCCTCACGTGAAATATAGTGTGAAATCCCTGTGAAAAGATAGCAATTTGCAAGAGCAACAGAATGTGGAGGAGAAAACAGAGAGGGGAGGAGAGCCACGGTTTGGTGAAGTGAGATTGTTGGGTGCTTGAGGGCTTACATCTTTTTGTCAGCCAGTGTATCCTTCCTTCCTGCTGTCTCTACTGTCTGCAGCCCTCAAGATCAGGTGGAGACCTGGAAAACTTGGGCATGTAAGCATAAACTTTGAAGAAGAATTCTAATACTTTTTGTATTAAACACGGTTTTTTAAACTTGAAATGTATGAAACTTTTGTCAAAACTTGGATGATTGTACCATATGCTCCGAGATTCTCTTTTTACAGATATTATAATTTGTACAATGTCAACAGCAGGGCATACGATACTCCACAGAATCACATGAGGCCACTCTAGCTAAACTTACTAAAGGAAAAATAATGTCTTTTCCCACCATACTTATGCTTTAATTTTCAGTTAGCCCTGAAGAGCTCAGGCAGTTGGACTAGATGACTTACTGGTCCCTTCCAACTGAACTATTCCATTCCATTCCATTCCATTCCATTCCATTCCATTCCATTCCATTCCATTCCATTCCATTCCATTCCATTTGACACTATTCTATGCTATTCTATGTTATTCTATGATTTGATTAAGCTCTACTCTATTACCCTACCGTTTGAGCTTTCTGTGAATGCCTCAAATTATTGTTTAAAATTATTCTGAAGCATATATTTCTCTTTTAGTGATCCTAGATTACAGAATATGACAAAAAATCTTAATGTTTCTCTGGGAGATTTGCTCAGATGCCAGTGAAAAGCATTTTATTCTGTCTATAGTGGTAGCTGCAGTGATTCAGACCAGAGGTCTGACCTTCTGCTGTCTGAGAGCATATGTTAGCTGCTCCTCAGGGGAAAAGGATTACAGGAGAGAGCGGTGTTTCTCTAAATGCACTTTCCTCTGGCTTTCAGCAGTCTCCTACATAGGGAAATAAATAACCCTTGAAAAAATATCTTCCTGCAAATTTGTCCAGTATCTTCTTGAACTTAGTTATTCACCTCACTTTCACATCTTGCAGCAATGCATGCTAACATTTCAGTTTTCCAATGTACAAAGTTTTGTGGGGTTTTTTGTTTGTTTGTTTCAAAACATTGAATAATGAATGCATTGATTGCTCCCTAATTCTTGCGCCTGTGCTATCCATGGTTTTAAAGACTTCTGTCAAAGCTGGTGTGCCTATTTGAAGGTAACAAGGCATTGTCTTTTCATATGATTTGTTTTCAATTCTGGCTTCCTGTGACATCATCATGACCACAGTCAGATACTGTCATCAGAGACACATCATCTCCTGTACCAGATTCTGTTTCTTTAAGGTGGGAAACAAAAACAGCATTCAGTATTCAAGGTGCAACTACACCATGAATTTCTATAACAGCGTAACTGTTTCTGATTTGTTCTCTGGCTGTTTCCCAACAAACCTCAGTTTTGCATTTCTGACTGATACCATTACTGTTGTCCACACTGACTTGCAACTCTGTTACCTCCTTTTAACTCCACTGACATGACTTTGCACACGTCTGTGCTAAGTGGAACAAGGAACCGACACAGATAAAGAACAACACCGCAACCACCTGTATTAATGTCCTGTTTTCCAAATTATTCCTCTAGTCTGGTTTATGACAGGTACCTGCAGAGAGCCTCATAGGGTGCTGGTGGTGTTCTACTAAGAGTTATTGAGTACTGGAAAATACCTGAAGTAGCTACAAGCTTACCAAAACCACACTATTAATTTTTTCAGGAAAGATAGATACATCCTATGTCAAATAATTGTGTTAGCAAATCAAAAAGACTTCTACACATCTTTAGGAAATATGTATATTTTTTATTTTGGATTATGACAAATACACTTTGTATTGCATTCATAGCTATGAGGCATGGGAAGTTACATACATTCTGTACTTGTTAACATATGTCTACAATAGGAAATAATGGAAGCAATAAAAACAATGCATGGCTATCGTTGACTCAGTTGGCAAAAGTTATGATTGCATATGTAAATAGATTGCATTTCAATAGAGGAAAAAAAATGTATTTCTATAGAATAAGCCAGGAAAATGAATATGCAAATATTTTATACCTTCATGTATAAATTCATTATACTGCTCAAATGTTTCACTGTTCAGTCTCAGCAAATTGTTTCACAGGAAAGTTTTGTTTCAATTTTTCTTCAGATCTCAGTGGCAGGTGAGATAATGGGAAAAGATAACCACATTTCCTCTGAGATCTGACTTCTTTTTACAGATCTGTGTGTGACAGCCCCCTCTTATTGACCGTTCAGAAGAAAAATCTAAAACATGAGAAGACTCTTGAGTGGATAGCACTGATACGAGCAGCCTTCCCCACCCTTCCTGCTACCACCTCCATGAGATCACAGCCAAGAGTGCCTTCAGGGTTCCTCTTCTCCTCCCTGAGCTGTCAGCACCACAATGCAAACTTGGCCACCCCAGCGCTGCTGGAAGACCTCGGGCTGCCTGCCCTGAGGGCTGCT